>NC_073255.2:18313712-18616742 GCF_029289425.2 Pan paniscus
TCTGACTTTGAGAAATGTATTTGGAATGAACATGTGACTTTAGAATGTGCTTGCACTCTCTATGCTGAGCTTTCTCATTTGTAAAATAAGGATAACAATACTACCTCATGGTATCATTATGATATATACATGAAATAACTTGTATGAGGCATTTGTCGATTGGCTGTCAGGTGATGGCAGTTCAATAAATGGAATTTATATGTGATCTTTCTCTTCTTAGTTTTTAAAATGCTTGAAATTCTCTGTGTGCCTCTCTGTCTGTCTCTGTCTCTTTCTCATTCTTTCTGTCTCCCTCTACATATATATGTATACATCATCTGTATAAGTATATATTATATAATCATGTAAATTTCATATAAACTGATTACTGCCTATCTCTTTTTATCTCATGTCATCCAACACTCCAAATCACTAATTTTCTCCGGCAATGATATTGACTTCCTGTTGCTTCACAGACCGAATTTATTCTCCCCTTCAAGTCTGTGCTCTTACTGTTCCCTCTGAATCCAGTCATCCCCAGATAATCCACAGCTACCTTCTTTTTCAACTATTCAGATATAAATTCAAAGTTTGCCTCTTCAAAAACACCTCCCCTGACCATGCGAACTTACCTACTTTTTCCTCATTCCCCAACCACCCTAGATTTAGTCACTTTATTTCCTTCATGGAAGTTACCACTATCTGAAATTACCTCAATCTCATGTTCTTTCATTTTTTAAAATGTCTACCTAACCCACTAAAATGTGAAGTCTCATTCACTATGCCTATATCATGTGATATAAAATCACTGATTGTGTAAAATATCTCAAATGAGTGAAGGATTGGGACATCCTGAAATCTTGTAAAATTTCCTCACAGGCCTTCTAAAAGAGGGCATCTATTTGGACATTTGTGGAGGGTTAGCAATTTATGGGAAGAGATGAGACATATGTGTCCACTGAAAGTTCTGAGCCTCCATATGCTTTCTTTTCTTTTCAGTCTCAGTGTAGTCCCTATACTAGAATGTCTGATCTTGCTGCCTTGTATAGATCATATTCTCATTCTACATGAATAGTTTTGCACATTTAGTTTATGCCACCTGAACTAGACGTTTTTTCCCCCTGTTAATCCTTATAAGGATAAAAACAATCACTAGCCTTTATTGAGTGTTAACCACTTGCCAGCCACTATGCTAACAGCCTTAATCCTTGAAACAACTTTATGAGGTAGGTATTTTATTTTTTCTGTTTTATTGATCAGGAAATTGAGACATGAGATATTTGATAACTAGTCCAAGGTTAGCCAGCATGCATGTAGCACAGCTAGTGTAAGCTTAGGCAGGACTGTCTCAAAGCCCTTTGTTCTTCCCCACTGTGCTCCCAGCTTTCAAAGATCAACCCGAAGCCCACCTTCCCTTTGAAATTTAGTCCACACTAGTATGGTTTCTTTTTTTCATCTTCTTTCCTAGTGCCAAAATGCTCTGTATATCTCATAGCCTAAAAATAATCACCCACTTCCTGGGTTATTAATACAATTCTACCAGAGTTGAATCTTGATTCCCACAGCATTTTGTGGGCAAAATTACGAGTCTTGAAGAATCACCTCAAATTTGTGCAAATGTTAACAAGAAAAGTGACAAAGATATATAGATAGACAGAAAAAAAACTTACAGTGTTCGAACATAATGTACTTATTGACTCTCAGTCTTTCTAGTAAAAATTTATAATTCCACGAAGGCAATATAAGAGTAGGAAGAGCCTTCTTGTCACTGGATCCTGATTTAGATGATTTTCCCATAGAGTCTCCATTGTTATTGTGACTTAGCATTGTAACGTTCAGCATTGTGCTCCCCTGTCAATCCTCTGCAGTGAACTAGAACATTAAAATGTTGTGTAAATTCTATCTTTCATTTTCTTCCCTCTCTATCACTTGGTTGACTGACCTTGAGATTTATTAAATCTGTTTTCATGTGCTTTTCCCATACAGGACTCCTTGGTTTGGCCTCTTATTTGCTTTTGGATGCTTTTCTGGGACTCTTCCCCAGCTTCCACCCCTTTCTGCATGTGCCTTTTATTGCTAGATTCTCACTTGGAACACAACTCTGACATTTCCTCAAGCAGTGCTTAGGAACTTAGCTGGATCAGCAAGATCAGTTCATGTGGGAATCATGAACATATTTTAAGCAAATTTAGGCATGTGTTAGTTGTCTTTGTATCGTCGTTATTCCTTTACATTTCTGTCTCCTAAACTATACTGGAAACCCCTCAAGAATAGGAAAAAAATCACTTATTTCCCTTTACTTTCTGTACCTGCTACATAATAGGTAAATGCATAATGGCGTGAAAAAAACATAGCATAAACTAAAAAATTATTTGTCTTTGTCAGTGCAGTAACAATTATTCCATTGGATTAATAGATTATATTGAAAAAGAAAGAAAACCACTACTTTTTCTAAACCTTCGGTGGAATTGGATTCCTTGTTCAGGCAATCTTTTGAGTTTCCTTTGTTGGAAGTTTTAGAGCATGAGAAGGTCTATTTTCTGCATTAAATAAATAAATATTTTATGGTTAGCCTACAGGTATTGTGAAAAGTTAAAGAATATTACCAAATATACCAATAAAATAATTTTGAAATACTCGTTTATGTCTATATAAAGAAAATAAAAACAGGGTTTAGCTCAAGAATGATTCTCATATGTCTAAACACTACCCAACATAATCATTAAAGTATATTAAAGAGTATCGGTTTCTGGAGTCAGAAGTTGGTTTAAATCCTAGTTCCTTCCTTTACTAACTTTATAAATCTGCCTAAGTTATAGGACCTTCTTGTGTCTCTATTTCTGCATAAGAAATGGGTACTAGGCTTAATACCTGGGTGATGAAATCATCTGTACAATAAACCCCGATGACATAAGTTTACCTGTGTAACAAACCTGCACATGTACCCCTGAACTGAAAATAAGTTAAAAAAAAAAAAGAAATTGAGAGATAATACATCTATCTGAAAGGATGTTATAAAGATCAAATCACATCTTTACATAAATAAATAAAGCATTTAGCACAATCCTTGGCAAATAATAAGCATTGGTATTGATATTAATGGATATTATTCAAATTAATACTATGTTCCCTCAGATAATTTGAAATAAACTTGCCTTTTATAATTCCAGGCACTAGAGGTTGACTTCTAACCCTGACACCTTTTATTTCTGTTCTTTTCCTTTCCAGTCCTGTAGTATATAAGAAGTATCCTATGTCCACTAGCTGACACTGTTATTAATAGTGAGGGCCTGTTCAGCATGGTTTTCCTAAAAGGAAACTATCCAGTTTTCATTTGCATTTATATGACATGGTAGGTCTAATGCTTCTTTCAAATCAAAATGACTGTTTTTTTCTGTGTAGGGTGTGTGTGTTTTGTTTGTTTCTTTGCTACTTTCAACTGGATTCTTTTCCTAAAAATCTTATGCAACAGTAGATCTGATTTTATCTTAAGTAACTTTGAGGCTAGTTTATGATTTTTGTGTTTGCTCCCTTTCCTTTCCCCCTCCGTGACCATCATCGTGTACAAACCTGCCCTTTGAAGAAAACAGACACCTTTACGTAGCCATACTGTTGGCCCCTCCACCACCAAGATTTTTTGCTAATATTGTGCAGGTAGTCATCACATGTCTGCAACTGTAATATTATGGAAGTCATTTTAGAAACAATTGAAGAAATGGAAAAATGTAAATATCATTCTTGCTTTTATGGAGGTCACAATCTACTTGAGGTGACAAAATTGACACAGACAATTAATCTTACTGCATATCTGTAGTAATTCTGTGTGGTGGAGTAATTGTGTTCACTAATGCTCTTCTTTGTCATCTTTATGGGATACAAGTCTCTGCACCCCCAGATGAGGACTGTGAGTATAAATTATTCTCTGATGTCACATGTGCATTAACTTTATATAAATTTATCCATGTATTTATTTAGCAAGTATTTATTGAGCCTTTCTAGGGTTGTTTCAGGAAGACCTTTCTGTCACATCACTTTACGTTTCTTTGATGAGAAGGTTTTTCTGTAACAGCTTTTTTCAGTTTCTCACACATTCTGAAGAAAAGTGAAGCCTTCTATAGACTCTAACAAATGTTTACCACCCACCTTTGCTGTTATCTTCTCTAGGAACTTTTCCCTAATAGCCGCCTCTACCTTTTTTCAAAGTCTGGATTCGGTTTTTCCACCTGTAAGTTCTCACAGCCCCTTACTTGCCTCATGGCACTCTACAGTGAATGTTGCTGATTTATCTTTCTCCTCCACCAGACTTTTACTTTCTTAATGGCAATTTCTGTGTCTATTATCATTGTTTTCCCAGTACTTAGCACAGAGTCCAGAATGTAGTAGGAAACTTCCATAAATGCTTGATAAATTATACTTAGTGATACCTTTATCTTTCTGAAAGTAGATTCTGGGTCGGGCACTACGTTTTCTTCCAACTAATAGATAACAGTTAAAGCCAGCATTCTTCTCAGCTACATCTGAGGCAACCAAAGAAATTCCAAATGATGGAATCTGGCTGCATAAACTATATTTATGTGTTTAAATTCTACATCTACTTTACCACTTTAAAGCTAACTCCTTGATTTTAGGTTGCATTTTATTTTCTCAGGTTATACTCCAGAATATATATGCTCTTGTAGTTTTTGATAATTTGAAGTGACAGTGACACAAAAGTCTCGTATCTATGTGTTTGAAAGAAATGGTACATTTCTGTCTTTTCTAAACCATAGTTGACCTTGCTAAAGCTTTTGGTCTCGTTGATGATTCAAGATAAAAAGCCAACCTATTTTTTGTATGGTTGTGTCTGACAAACTCCTGTATAACCCTCATGTTTAGTTAACAAATCAATCAATACTTTAAGTTTTTAGCCTTATATCAATTTTTATGATATTCCTTTTACATATATCTTAAGTGATAAAGAGAAAAAATGAGCAGTTTTTGAATAATCCTAATGTGCTTTAAAGTTTGCAAATGCTGATCTCGAGGCAGGAAAAAAATCACTTCACACAGACATTTTTAAATTGTTTTTAAAACTTAATCCTCCCCTCTTTTTATTAATCTCAGAGATACTAAAGAGACAAACCTTTTAGGACAAAAAAACAAAAAACAAAACAAAACAAAACCCAAAAACACCTCACGGTTTTTCTCTGAGTTTTGGCTGTGACTTTAGCCATTGCTTTGTTTTATTGTAATCAGATACATTGGCATGAAACTACTTGTAACAGATTCCAAAAGTATATGCTGGGCTTTTTATTGGCATATCAAACAGGGAAGCATTCAGGCCATACATTAGCAAGCAGCCAAGTAATTAATAATAACACACGTGAAAGAAAATGAATATTTTGGTTGAGAATCAGAATGAGAAGTAAGACAAAGGCCTGGGATTCGTGTCCTTGCCCTCAGCAGCAGCAAAAATAATGTTATGAATAGCATTTAACTTGAATTTGCAGCAAACTGCTGCTTTTATCATAAACAATTGCCAGATGGTATACATTATCTTTCTTTTTTCTCCTTTCACAAAAGCAGCATTAATTGCAGAGCAGCCCAGGGCTCCACTCAGCTCATCAGTGTGATAACACTTCATGACCCTGATTAGCCGTCAGTCTACTCAATTAAAAAGATCATTTAGACATTCACCCAATCATTTGCCTATCGAGCCACCTGGGCCTCAACCAGGGGCTCCATTTTTAACATTCTCCTGCCCTCTCTCATCTTGCCTAGCTTTTTTACATATCTCCAAAAGACGTAATTGAATTAAATAAAGCGTCTCAGGGGCAGCTGCAACATCTGCTGTTTGTGGTATGTCAAGCCTTCAGCATTAAAAACAGTTACATATGCTCTAAATTAGCAGGTCGCAGAGATGAAACAGTCGATGATAGTGTTTTTGTGCCAGCGTGAGAAGCAGCTCACAGCTGTGTGCAATTTACAATTAAAGGCTTTATCAGAGCTCAATTGTACTAGTGAATCAAGTGGTGAGAGGTCAGTTAGTGAATTAGACCAATTAGAGCTTGTACAGTTAAATTATCTGTCTTATTACCTACTGATAAACAGCCTTGTCATATCTTTGCTGGAATGATGAAGCTGAATGAGTTTTATTAAGTGATAATACAAGTTCACTGTTGTGGAACTTAGTGATATGTGAATTCAAAATCTATAGCAACAAAATGGTTTTATGTAACCTTTTAAAATAGCTATACTACAGGGAACTTTGAATTGGTTAAAACACCTCAGATTAAGTTCATTGTATCTACTTGTGAATGCATCTTCAAGTACAAGACTTTAAAAAAATACTTTGCAGCAGAATGACATGGATCTCCTAACTTTATTTTTACTTAATATCAATTTTTAAGTTTAAGAATTAATTTCAGTTAGAAGAACAGAGCAAAACTATGTCTGGAAAATTTAAGGACCACGCATTTCAAAATAATCCAAGAAAAGCATATAGTTTCATGGATATAGTGTTTTACTTTTTTGGAAAATACAAAATCATCAGTCATTCTCATAATCAAAAAAATATGCACAGTTCAGAAGTTGCAAATCCTATATATATAGAACAAGCCACACCCATTTTCATGCTTCTATACGTATATGGATGGGAATTGATGAAAAGACTGTGTTTAAACATTCGATAATAAAGTCATTGGTGAATTATTTGTATTACAACTTTCCACTGAATGAATGCTCATTTTTCATTTAAACAGTCTCACGATTAGCAAATAACAAGAGGTATCCATTAGTACAGGTCTCATTGACTAGGCTGATCACCGATACCAATCGGACTAAAAAAGTTACACTCAGAATCATTCCTCAGTCACTCATCAGAAAGTAGTATGGAGAATACATCTTAAATAAAGCATATTTAGGTCTCCTAACATACTTTTTCTTAGAGCAAAAATCCAAATTTTAGTATTAGAAAAAACTCACGACAGAGATTTTAAATAATATTTGTTCATTGATTTACTCTTTATTTAACAATAACGTTGGGTCCTTGGATTTATTTTATTAACCAAACTTTAGTTTTCTTAGACAGAAACAGTTATATTTCTCAAAAAACTGGGACTATCTTTTGCTTTCTAACAGGTTTCTGTTTGGAAACAAAATTTACTAAATCCAATATTAAGGACTATAGTGAATCATACTCAATAATATACATGGGTCAAAAATGTACCTCTCTTTATATAAAAGTATTCCAAATTTATTTAGTAACTAAGACCCAATATTCTAGTAGTAAAATATGTTTAGAAAAGCATAAACAATATTCTCCTTTGAGAAGATACAACATTATCACAATATCAGTTTATCTCAAGTAAGTGTATAAATATAATACTGGTTAAGATCATCAAAAAATATATTCATGAAATGTATTAGAATAACTTTCAAATGTACCTAGAAGGGGGAAAAAGCTGCAAAAGCATCAAATAAATTTTGAAGAAGATAATTGAGAAGGAACATATCCTGGAAGCTATAAGAATGAAAATAGTATATATATGGCATAGGCACAGATAAAGCAAAAGACTACACTAAGAAGTATATAATTAGATGTAAATTAATTTAAATATTTTATAAAACAATGTGGTCTTCCAAATGGATGGGATAATATGATTTTTATATGGTATTAGAATTAAGGACATTTTTAAAATTAGAATCATAGTCATACCATAGAATTAAGGACATTTTTAAAGTTAAAATCATATTCATACCAAAAAATGTTTAAGTAGATGAGGATTTAAATATTCGTAAAGAAATAACTTACTAGAAAATATGTAGAGAACTTAAATATCTTGGATAGATTAGATGGTGCCTTTCAAGTATGACAGTAAAGGCACTGTTACACTTACTGTTGTAAGAAAATAGAAGCAGATTTGGCCACATAAAGTATACTCATGCTTTTACACTTAAAATTTTTTAAGTAACAAGGATAATGAAAAACTACACTGCAAAACAATTTTCAATATTATTACATACACAGATGAATTTTAAATCATATAAATTTACCATTGGAAAATAAGCTAATGGAAAGAAAAAAATAATTTGAAAGTAAATACATATACAAACACATACAAATAAATATGTAAAACATCCTCAATATTCACAGAAATGCAAATTAAGACAAAGATGTTATATTTGACATACTAATTTGTCAGAGATTTTAAAAATAATAGTAATACTCGACAAAGGCAGAAAAACAGGAAATTACCTTCCTTCAATAAATGCAGAATCACTTCTGTAAAATAATTTAGTAAAGTTTAACAAAAGGTTTTGATTTTTTGATAACTTATGGTTCAGCATCCCACTTTTGGTCATTTTTCTTGAGTAAATTATATTAATCATGAGGCAAGAATACATCACATTGTCATAGAGTAGAACTTTGGAAATATCTTGGTCTCCACAAATTAGAGATCAAGTTTAATAGGTAAGTGTGTAAGTATTTCTATAGCACAAAATTATATCCATACATTGTTATATTTTAAACAAATACGCTAAAATATGGAAAATGTTATTGGTAGATATTATCTTTTAAAAGAAAATAGGGTAAGAAAAAAATGTTAAAATATTTAGACTATAAAGATAATATTCTGGTAGGATATATACCTATCAGACTTATGCTAGGTCTCATACCTACATTTTAATAGTATTTGAATGGTGGCATAATATATGGTTAAATTTTCCTCTCATATTATAATTTTCTGAATGTTTTAGGTAAGCACTTATTTCTTTTTTAATAAGAAAAATAGTCGTGCGAAAATGACTTAAGCAGTTTGGGTTTCCAAGAGGTAGTAAACCTAGTAATGAGAATTTAGGTCTTACATGATAGAAAACAAAAAGTTATATTTTAATAGAAACAATACATTTAATATAAATCTTTTAAATTGTTAATTGTCTTACAAAATGTTATATTACTTTCCACTGAAAATATTAAACATTATTTATTATATCCATCTGAAATTTTGAGCAATATACAAATGATTGAAATTCCTTACTCTGTTTTGATTTTGTTTTTATTTTAAATACTTATTTTTAAGTGAGATTCAGTTCTAGAACTGTTTTTGACTTGACGTGACTATGCTTGGCTTACCAGATGCCATTTTTCATATTTCCAATATGAAATTATTTATCATCAAAAAATTTTTATTAAAAGGGACATATAGTTTGCAGAAAGGAAATGTAAGACTTCAACATTAAACCAATGTTAATTATCAAACTAACTGGGACACATATATTTAAATTTACAAGTAAATAACATACAGTGACCATTTTAGTTAGCCCAGATGCAAAGTTTAATTGTTTTAGGGAAATCAGTAACTTGAGAATGAACAGAAATACTATATATTTTCAAATACTTTGAGCTCTTCAAGAGACCACAAATGAATGCATTATCACTTTAATTGTGAGAAGATATGGCTTTAATTTGGTAAAATACTTTCTAAGTTGGGAAATGCTGGAATCTAAGCTGAAAGACTGTGGATGAACTTTCAAAGTAAATGCCATATTCGATAAGGCACTACAAGATGAATTTTTCAGTCATTAGTGCAGTTGAACAGTGAGTGAGAGAAAAACAGTGAATTAAGAAGAGATCTATAGGTTTAAAATGGGGTATTAAAGTTCCTTCCTATTGCTTTACATATTTAGGTGCTGCAGTACAATAATTGTACATACACATGTGTGTATGTTTATTCCCAACATTTTACATATGTGTGTTTATATATAATTGTGCATATATATGTGCAATATATATGATATATATAATTGTACATATATGTACCATTATTACAACTTACAATGAATTGAACCTTTTATCATCATATAGTGATTGTCTTTGCCTCTTGTAACAGATTTTCAGTGCAAATCTGTTTTGTTTGCTTATAAATATAGCTACCTTCACTCTCTTTTGGTTACTATTTGCATGGAATAACTTTTTTCATCACTTTGTTTTCAGCCTGTATACAACTTTAAGGCTAAAGTGGGCTCTTGTAGGCAGCATATTGTTGGATCTTGTGATTTTTTTTTTTTTTTTAATCCACATAACCACTGTGTGTCTTTTGATTGAATAATTCATTTACATATAAAGTAATTATTGATATGTAAAGATTTACTATTCTTATTTTTCTAATTGTTTACTGACTGCTTTATAGTTCTGTTGTTTCTTTCTTCCAATCTCTCTGTATTCCTTTGTGATTTATTTAATTTTTATAGTGATAGATTTTAATTCTTCTCTCCTTATCTGCTTTTTACAAGTGTAATGATCAAATCAGAGTAAGTGGGAAATATACACTAAATTATTGTTAAATATAGTCACTCTATGTTCTACTGAACACTAGATCTTATTCCATCTCTCTAACTTAATTTTGAAGTCAAAACCAGAGAAGCGCAGTAAGAGAGAAAAACCGCTGGCTATCTATCTCACTAGTAACCATACATGAATAATCTAAAATAAAATAATGACAAATGCAAAATGTCAGTTTAGAGCAGGGTTCCTCAAGCTACATGGTACTCAGGCCAGATGTCACCAGTGGAGCCTGTTTTTGAATGGCCTACAGGCTAAGAATGGTTATATTTTTTGAGAATTTTTTTTAAAAAAGAAGATGCCATGATACCAAATGATACCTACAAGGCCTAAAGTATTTATGATCTAACTTTACAGAAAAAATTATCAATCCCTGATTTAAATAAAAATTATAAAAATTATATTCTTGTACATAATTCAGTATTCTTGGAGTTCTTATAAAAAGAGAAATATTTGATATAGAGACAGGAACACAGGTAGAACACCTTGTGAAAAGGAAATCAGAGATTGAGTGATGCTTTTGCAAGTCTAGAAACACCAAAGAAAGACTGGCAATAAACCACCGGAAACTAAGGGGGAAACATGGAACAGGTTCTTCCTCACTTCCCTCAGAAAGAACCAATCCTACCATCTGATCTCAGTCTTCTAACCTCTGGATCTAAGACAATAAAATTTTCCTCTTAACAAACAAACAAACAAACTTCACACCAAAGAAAAGACATGATCCTGATGGCTATACTGCTGAATTTTTCCAAACATTTAAACTAAATTTTTAATTGATAACCTAATGTCAGTCCTTCTCAAACTCTTCCAAAAATTGAAGAAATGTCTTAGGTCAATTGGTGTTACTGTAAAAGAATACTTATAGCTGGGTAGTAAAGAAAAGATGAGACTGGGCGTGGTGGCTCTCTCCTGTAATCCTAGCACTTTGAGAGGCTGAGATGGATGGATCACCTGAGGTCAGGAATTTGAGACTAGCCTGGCCAACATGGCAAAACCCCATCTCTACTAAAAATCCAAACAAAAAAAAGAAAAATTAGCCAGGCATGTTGGCAGCAGCCTGTAATCCCAGCTTCTTGGGAGGCTGAGGCAGTAGAATTGCTTGAACCTGGGAGGCGGAGATTGCAGTGAGCCGAGATTGTGCCATTGCACTCTAGCCTGGGTGACAGAGTGAGACTCTGTCTCAGAAGAAAAAAAAAAGATCTTTATTTGACTCACAGTTCTGCAGCCTGTGTAAGAAGCATAGTGCTGGCATCTGCTTCTGGCAAAAGTCTCAGACTACTTCTATTCATGGAGGAAGGCAAAGGAAAGCATTTATGTATAGAGATTACAAAGCAAGAGAGAAACCAAGATAAAGGTGGGGAGGTGTGAGACTCCTTTTAAAAATTTACTCTTTTGAGAACTAATCCATTTTATCCAAAGAACCAATCCAGTCTCGTGAGAGTAAGAATTTACTACGTCAAGAAGGGCAGCAAACCATATATGAGGAATCCATCATCATGATCCAAACACTTCCAACCAAGCTCTGCCTCCTAACACTGCCATACTGGGGATTACAATTCAACATGAGGTTTGAAGGGTCTAACATTCAAACTATAGCAAAAAGAGAACACTTCCAAACTAACGTTTATGAGGCCAGCATTACCCTCAAAGCACAGCCAGGTAATGAAACTATACAGGAAAATTACAGGACAGTATCCCATATGAGCATAGATTTTTAAAAAAATGCTCAATAAAATACTAACAAACAAAATTCAACAGCATATTCAAAGTATCATATACCATGATTAAGTGGGACTTATTCCTGGGAATCAAGGATGGTTCAATATATGCAAATCAATATATTTGATAGAACATATTAACAGAATGAAGTATAAAAATTATATGATCATCTCAATAGACTCAGAAAAAGCATGTGACGTAATTCAACATCCTTTCATAATAAAAATGTTTAACAAATTATGGATAGAAGAATTTACCTCAACATAATAAAGGCTACATGTAACAAGACCACATCTATCATCACACTCAGTGGTGAAAGCTGAAAATTTTTCCAACATCAGAAATAAGACAGGGGTGCCCACTCTCATCACTTTCACTCAACATAGTACTGAAAGTCCCAGCCAGAACAATTATGCAAGAGAAATAAAAGGTATCCAAATTGAAAAAGGAGATAAATTGCTTGTTTGCAGATGACATAATCTTATATATAAAATCCCTAAAGAGTCCATCAAAAAACTGTTAGAACTAATAAAATCAGGAAGTTTCAGGTAAAAAAATCAATATGGCCGGGCGCGGTGGCTCACGCCTGTATCCCAGTACTTTGGGAGGCTGAGGCGGGCATATCACAAGGTCAAGAGATCGAGACCATCCTGGGCAACATGGTGAAACCCTGTCTCTATTAAAAATACAAAAATTAGCTGGACATGGTAGTTTGCACCTGTAGTCCCAGCGACTCGGGAGGCTGAGGCAGGAGAATCGCTTGAAGCCGGGAGGTGGAGGTTGCACTGAGCTGAGATCACACCACTGCACTCCTGCCTGAGGACAGAGCGAGACTCCATCTTAAAATAAATAAATAAATAAATAAAAATCAATATACAGAAATCACTTTTGTTTCCATACACTAACAATGAACTCTCTGAAAAAGTAATAAAGATTAAAAATTCCATTTATAATGACATCAAAAATAATGAAATCCTTAGAAGTAAATTTAATTGGAGGAGAAAGCTCTGTACACTAACTATGAGACATTGATTAAAAAGAAATTGGGGAAGACTCAAATAAATGGAAAAATATGCCATAAACATGGGCTAGAAGAAATCATATTGTTAAAATTTCCATAATACCTAAAGGAGTCTTCAGATCAATACAATCCATATTAAAATTCCAGTGACACTTTTAACAGATTAGAAAGAATACTAAAATTATTTTGAAACCGTGAAAGACACCAAATAGGCAAATACATTTTGAGGAAAAAGAACAAAGTTTGGGCTATCTCCTCAAACATGGTAGGATGGCTATTATCAAGAAAACAAGAGATAATAAGTGCTGGTGGAGGTGTGGATAAAAATAAATTCTTATACACTGTTTATGGGAGTGTACATTGGTACAGCCATTATGGAAACAGTATAGAGATTTCTCAAAAATTAAAAATAGAACTACCATACAATTCAGCAATCCCACTACTGGGTATATATACAAAGAAAATGAAATCAGTATCTTGAAGAGATATCTGCAACACCTTTTTCATTGCAGCATTATTCACAATAGCCCAGATATGGAAACAAGTAGCCACCAATGTATGAATGGGTAAAGAAATTGTAGTACATATATAGGCATACTTTGGCGATATCATGGGTTTAGTTCCAGACCACCATAATAAAGTGAGTTACACAAAGTTTTTGGTTTCTAGTTCATATAAAAGTTATGCTTACACTATACTGCAGTCTATTAAGTGTGCAGTAGCATTATGTCTAAGAATAATGTACATATTTTAATTATAAAATACATTACTAAAAATGCTAATGACCATCTAAGCCTTTAGTGAGTCAAAATATTTTTGCTGGCGAAGTGTCTTGCCTCTATGTTGATTGCTGCTGACTGATCAGGATGGTGGTTGCTGAAGGTTGGGGTGGCTGTGGAAATTTCTTAAAATAAGACAGCAATGAAGTTTGCCACATCAATTGACTCTTCCTTTCACAAAATATTTCTCCCTGGCATGTGATGCTGTTTGATGGCGTTTTACCAACAGTCGATCTTCTTTTAAAATTAGAGTTAATCCTCTCAAACCTGGCTGCTGTTTCATCAACAAAGTTTATGTAATATTCTAAATCCTTTGTTCTAAATTTCAACAATATTCACAGTATCTTCACTGGGAGTACATTTTATCTCAAGAAACCACTTTCTTTGCTCATCCATCAAACGAAATTCCTTATCCATTCAAATTTTGTTATGAGATTGCAGCAATTCAGTCACATTTTCACAGCTCACTCCTAATCCTGGTTTTCTTGCCGTTTCCACCACATTTGCGGTGACTTCCTTCACTAATCTTGAGCCCCTCAGAGTCATCCATGTGAGTTGGAATCAACTTCTTCCAAATTTTGTTAATGATATTTTGACCTTCCCCCTTGAATCACAAATGTTCTTAAATGATATTTAAAATATATTTTAGATATCATGAATCCTCTCTGGAAGGCTTTCAATTTGTTTTGCCAGTTTCATCAGACAACTCACTATCTATGGCAGCTGTAGCCCTATAAAACTGATTTTTTTTTTTTTGACTTGAGAGTCAAAATCACTTCTCACTCCGCAGACTCCAGAATGAATACTGTGTTTGCAGTCATGAAAACAACATTGATCTCCTTGTACATTTTCATCACAGTTCTTGGGTCTCTCATTGCATCGTCAATGAGCATACTATTTTGAAAGGAATCTCTTTTTTTTTTTTGTTAGAGCAGTAGGTCTTAACAGTGAGTTTAAAATGTTTAGTAAACCATGATATAAGCAGATGTACTGTCATCCAGGCTTTGTTCTTGCATTTACGGAGCACTAGCAGAGTAGATTTAGCATAAGTATTAAGGGCCCTAGAATTTTTGGAATGGTAAATGGGTATTGCCTTCAACTTAAAGTCACCAGTTGCATTAATCCCTAATGAAAGAGTCAGCCTGTTTTTTGAAGCTTTGAAGCCAGGTATTGACTTCTCCTCTCTAACTACAAATGTCCTAGATGGCATCTTCTTCCCATATAAGGTTGTTTTATCTACAACAAAAAAATCTGTTATTTAGTGGTTACCTTCATCTATTATACTAGCAAGATCTTCTTGATAACTTGCTGCAGCTTCTACATCTACCCTTGGAACTTCACATTGCACTCTCATGTTATGAAAATGGCTTATTTTCCTAAATGCCATGAACCAGTCTCTGCTACCTTCAAACATTTTTTCTGAAGCTTCTTCATGTCTCTTAGCCTTCACAGAATTAAAGGAAGTTAAGGCTTTGTATTGGGCCTTGGCTTAAGGGAATGTTGTAGCTGGTTTGATCTTTTATCTACACCACTCAAACTTTCTCCACATCAGCAATAAAGCTGTTTCACTTTCTTATTATTCATCCACTCACTGGAGTAGCACTTTTAACTTCCTTCACAAATTGTGCATTTGCACTCACAGTTTGGCTAAAGTTTTGTCACAGAAGGCTTTACTTTTGGCCTGTCTTGGCTTTTGACATGCCTTTCTCATTAAGCTTAATCATTTCTAGCTTTAGACTGAAAGTGAGAGATGTACAGCTCTTTCTTTCACTTGAACACTTAGAGGCCATTGTAGGGTTATTAATTGGCCTAATTTCAATATTGTTGTGTCTCAGAGTATAGGGAGGCCCAGGGAGGGAAGAGAGACAGGGAAATGGCCACTTGCTGGAGCAATCAGAACACACACATATATTGATTAAGCTTGCCATCTTTAATGGAAGTGGTTTCTGGCATCCCAAAGCAATTATTATAGTATCATCAAGATCACTGATTATAGATCATCATAATAGATATAATAATAATGAAAAGTTTGAAATATTTCAAGAATTACCAAAATATAACAGAGACACAAAGTGAATACATGCTTTTGGAATTATGTTTATTAATCCTTTTCATGATTTGCCTCCACATTTCATAGAAAACTGATAGGATTTTCTGTGTTCCCATTAATACCACCTCTTGTCTACAGCAGAGGTCAAGTCATAGCACATTCCCTATCATGCTTCAGACCCTCTCTCAATTTAATATAGCCTGTCAAATTCAACAGGAGCTGAAAGAATTTTAGCCCAATAATCTGAAACTCAGCTACCACTTGTTAAACAGTCTTTAAATTTGTGCCTTAGTCCTCATAATAAAATGTTATCTGTTCACAAGATACTTTTACCCCAATTCTGATAACTCGATTCCCATTTCATTCACTGTGCCTGAATCACTGGATGATCTATGGATATAGAGAAACCATATAAACAACAGTGTAAAACAAAAAACTCTAAACAAGTAGAATAGAAGCCAGTGAGCCTTTACTCTAGTATTTTTTATAATATCATGTATCGACCCAGTTTGTAAGTGAAGTATAAGTATTCCTTTCTAAATAAATATCCAGATTTTAAACTTCCAAAAGCGTTATGGAATACAAATAATATAATATGAAATAAAAGTTATTAACTATTTAAATAACAACACTGCAAAGGGAAAGTCTTCTCACCATTATATAATCCTCATTGCTAGATGATTGTGGGATCAATCATGGCATTCTCACATTTCTCCTGTGTACTATCCAGGTGCTTACCTGTACATCTATTTTCTCTCTTTTTTCCCTCTAACTATTATCTGAGTTTAGGAAAATCACAATCAGAAAATGGTTATTCTTTCCATCACAGCTCTTCATCTACTCCTGCCTCGGTTTTTTCTTCTGGAAGAGGAGACAAACAGTCTGCATTTTCAGGCAGTTAAAGGAAGTCCGTGCAGAGGGAACATTAACATTAGCAATGTCCATCATGCTGAATGGGAATTCTAGTAGAGAAAAGAGGGAAGCATAACTTGAACTTAAAATCATAAGAGTTCAAAAGCAGAAATCAGAAGCTAGGATACAGAATCAGCAATATGAGAGAAGAGAATCAGTGGGTGCGTGTCTACCTAAAGCAATTTCGTAGACAGTCCATGCTGCCCACCATACATGACTGTTGAAGATGCCATCTATGGTGTTGTCTATAGACAACTCTTCTGAGTCTAGGAAGACAGAGCTAGCACACTTGTTCTGCCTAGTAGTTCAATGGGGGACTCAGGGCACAGAACACATTCATGACCTTCTCTATGTGACCCTTATTTTTGAATGCTCTTGGAAATTCAGGCATATATCCTGCTTCTGAATATTTATTCTGCTGTTAAGGAGCAAAAGACATGATGCATTAGGCCTAGCATATAAAACTTGAAAATGTATAGTACTATGACCATACATAAAGGTGGTAGGGGGAGAATGAGAGACAGGCACTTATTTCATTATTGAGAAAATATGAAAATGTGCTCAGGACAATCTAAATGCATTTGAGTGGATGGTGTGTAATGTATTGTTTCAATATTCTGGAAGCCAGTTGGACATACTACTTACTGTCTGGTTTTATGAAAATTCATGTTTGGAATTGTCATATAAAACTTATCACCATGGGCAAAGAGAAAGGAAAATAGCAAAAGCATTTCTAATTTCTGTTTGAAAACTGGACAAGGTGCATGGCATGTATTATTTCACCCTCTCAACAGTCCTATAAAACTGTATACTAGTAATTAGTATCCACACTTTACAAATGAGGAGACTGAGACCCTAAAATGTTAAATGATAGCTTGTTTCAAATATACACAAATCTGCACACTCAAGTGATATGGAAAGATTTTAATAATAACTATTGCAATAGAAAAAATTGTCCAGTGTAGACTGAACTCAGCTTCAATTTGTATAGAAATTACTGAGTGTTTAAATTAAGAATGAGGGAATACGGAGAGGAGAGAGTTAGGGATCAGTTGAATCAGGGAAGTGAAAAATTACAAGGGGTCACCCAGAGTAAATGGTATTAAGCTAGCTGTGTCTGCCAGCAAGCAATTATCAAAGTTAGTATTCTATCCTCACACAGAGCTGGGAAGACAGAGGCCCTATCCTCAGGTTTTGGCTGAAATCAGCTGTAAAATTTTGGGGCCAGACTTGAGTCTTCTCAGGCAGGCACGTTAACGGGGGCTTGTATTATGTTAGGGATGTGGCCTTGAGCTGTTAGAACCTATGTTAATGTTTTTTCAAGTCTTTATAGCAAAGGTGGAGGCCTAGTCAAGAAAAGGGCTCAGAAGAGCCTGGCTTACATTTGGTCAAGGAGAGAAATTTCTCACTTAAGAGTACATATCATAACTAGCCAGTGACAAATCTACTCTCGAATTAAGTATTAAGGCACTTTCCAAAATATATGCATTTAAACAGTACAAAGTGTTCAAGACAAGTTATTTCTACATGAACCACAACTCAAAAATTTATTTCTTAGAAAAATCATTGCATGACTCTTCTGGATAACATAACTTTTCCGAAAAGAGTATTAGGGTTATATATATAGTGGGTCAAACAAAAATGATGAAAACTCAGTGCTCTTTGGTTTTCAGCTGTTTGCATCCAAATGAAGACACATTTGGCAACATTAATTGAATCCTTACAAAGGGCCTAGATCATACCACTCATTCTTCAAAGCACTGGGAACATATGACACAGCCAACAGAAAGCCTTACCTTTTCATGGATCCTGTGGTTCTTGCTGCCATATAGGAAACATTCTAAAGTTTGCGCTTGGAAGCAGCAGCGTGCTTTCTCTAAAAATTATTTACATATACATAAGTATGTAGATGAGGATTGTGTTTCCCGTGTGTGTGTGTATTTTTTTCATTTTTTTTGAAAATAGAAATAATTCTCAGTTCAATAAAGAACATGTGAACTGACTATGTTTCAAGAACCCTCCCATTGTGGTGATTTCGGGGATATCACATATATTCCTATGCTTTCTTATGGTTAAAGAATGGAGACAAGGGTTTGCAAGATACTATAATGCTAAGCATTAATTTTTATCAAAATAAGACTTTAAAATAGCAAGCAACTGTCTAGTTGTAAATATTTGAACTTCCTTCCAACATCTTAATTGCCTCCTTTAAGAACTTTGGGAAATGGACCCTACATTGTAAAGACAGGATTCAGCAAAGCAGAATGTTGCTCAAAAGCTGCTCAAAAAGCAAACCAGTGTTAAGGTGATGATTCCTTTGCGCTTATTGTTCTATTCACTATATATTTGTAAGTGTCATTATTGTTCTGAACCATTTCAGTAAGTTGATTTCACTAAGAAATTGTTTGAAATTAGATTCCATATTTTAATCATTTTTGCCTCCAATCTCTTGGCTGGTTTAGAAAATTTCATTTGCTTCTCGTGAAGCACAAGACTGAAGATTCATATTGCACATAAAAAATTAATTCTTGGTCCATTATTATTTTCAACCTGTGTTAATAATGTATTAGATGAGTTTATTGCATAGATGTGAATGTATAGATGGGCACATTTTGGGTTAGACTGGTCAGATGTGATTCTGAGATCACTCTTATTCCAAACCAGATTTAATGCTATTGGTTTAATGTTTTAAGAAATATGACTCTCAGTTCATAAGAGGAGTTTATTCAAAGTGTACGTTGTTTTAGTAAAGGCTATATTTCTGATATTGATTAAGCCATCTTCCACTGGTGTACGAATGATTAATTCACTATTAAATCTTATGACATGAGCAAGCCACAGGACCAACATTTTTAAAAACTACCAAAGTACAAGTACAACTGCATAAAAAGGACATAAAAGCCTAATATACATCTTTCCTAATATTATGTCTATTTTAACAGTATATAAAATAAATACTTCTTTAAGATTTAAAAAATTGCACTTAAATAATTATATTCAAGGAAACATTTATCACCCCTAGTGTATCTACTGTATACAACAGTACTCCAATTTTTTTCAAGGAAATATAAATCTTTTATTCCAAGAAATAAAGTCATGGGCTACAAATAAATAAAGTAAAAGCATAAGATAATCTTCTTTAGAAGTTCTTAAGTTCTTTAATAATAAACTTCTCATTCCTAAACATCTATTTAAAATAAATGGTGTTAAAGCAAACTAAATATGGCCTGACAAGGACTCTGTACCTTTATATTTGAGTCCTTGTGGATGAACTGTAACCTAGCTTAATAGGCAGACAAGATTGAAAACCTAACTTAGAAGTATGTGCCTGTAACAATAGCTGAGTCTTGGCCAATAGCAGCAGCCATACTTCAACCACTCATACATTGCTAAGTGTTCAAATAAGGCAAATGCCAACCTCTAACCAATCCAGCTGTTTCTATATCTCACTTCCAATTTCTGTATGTCTCTTCCCTTCTTTCATCTATAAATCTTCTTCCACCACATGGCTGCATGGGAGTCTGGCTGAATCTGCTGTAATTCTGGGGGCTACTCAATTCGTGAATGGTTCATTGATCAATTAAACTTCTTTAAATGTAATTCACCAGAAGTTTTTCTTTTAACAATTGTTTACAAACAAGTATTTTACTTTTCTACTGAAATATTTTATAATTTTACCAATCTAAAATACATACTATTGATATCATATTTTCAAATTTAAATACCTCTGGTAATCACTTCTTAGAATTTTGAAATGGAAACAGTATTAGAACAAATTTGAATCATTTGAATATAACTCTCTTTTCCATATCTAGGCTACTGAGTATCATGAGGAAAAGTCATACATCTATGAAGATTGGTACATTTTCATACTCACTATCTCCATAAGCCCTCCATACTAGCACAGTGCCACCAAGTGTTCTGTTTTATACTGAACCTCTCTTTTTTCTTCTGTAGGGTTTATTGCAAACGTATTTTCCTCTCCTGAAATGTCCAAGACCACTAGAACTGTACTAATCTCACAGTTCCCTCTGTATTTACTGTCCCTCAGCTCCAGAAATTTACCAATAGTTTATTTTTTGACAGAGGGCTCAAAATCTCCTACTTATCTTTTTAAAATTTCAACTTAATTTCGTTTATAAGGTCTTTGATTTATTCATTCATTCAACAATTATTTTCTGAGCACTTATAATATGCTGGGTATTGATTTAGGTACTAGTTATAAGATGGTGGTCAAAGTATCCACAGTCTCTACCCTCAGTGAGTTTTATCATCTAGTAAAAAATATAGCAGAGTTCCTATTTGCCAGTCTTAGAGTTTTCTGGGACTACTATCTCATAAAGCCTGATTTGACTGTCTGTGGACTTTATTTGCAGGGAATTCAACTTGCTAGTAATCAACAGGATAGTGGTAGGCAGGTATGCCCTTTGAATCATTGTTCTGCCAAGCTATCTCCTTTTTTTTTTTTTTTTTTTTTTTTGAGATGGAGTCTCCTTCTGTCACCCAGGCTAGAGTACAATGGCATGATCACGGCTCACTGCAACCTCCGTCTCCCAGGTTCAAGCGATTCTCCTGTCTTAGCCTCCTGAGTAGCTGGGATTACAGGTGCCCACCACCATGCCTGGCTAATTTTTTGTATTTTTAGTAGAGATGGTGTTTCACCATGTTGGCCAGGCTAGTCTCGAACTCCTGACCTCAGGCTATCCACCTGCCTCAGCCTCCCAAAGTGCTGGGATTACAGGTGTGAGCCACTGCTGCCAGCCAGCTATCTCCTTTTTTATCAGCCATGACCAAGTGTTCTCTTTCCTTAGCTATAAGATTAAGAACCTCCACTTCAATGCAACTAAGTTTATAACAACAAATGGCTAGGATATGGTGTTATAGGTGGATAACAACCAGATTTCCGAAGTGGAAGTTTTTCAATAATTTTGATTTTCCCACTAATCACAACTAATGTGTAATGGCCTTTTAGACCTACCCAAGATTATCAGTCAAGTCTTATGTTCCACTAAACTCTGATTAGAACTTTACCTTCCAACAGTATGGAAGCTTTTTATTTCACTGCATCACATGGAAATTGTGCAGCATCTTTCACTGGTGTACAAATGATTAATTCATTCTTAAATCTGACGACACATTAGGCATCTAAACATGTTATTACCACTTCCTAGAATACCCTTTTCTTCTTTGTTGATTTATGTTTCAAGGCTAGTGTTTTGTTCTGTAATATTATCTCAAACCTTGTACATTTTCTGTTGTGTTCACTATTCCAGGATATCTTTTGTGACCCCTCCATATATGTTGATTGTTATTCGAGACAACCAAACTCTTGTTTTGGTACTTGCTGCATAGTAGTTAAATAATCCCTTTTGAAACAGCTTCCCAGAAAAAGGACATGACATTATTTACCTCCTTAACCTCAATGCTTGGAACAGTGGATGCTAAGTAAATATGTGGTGAACTAAAATTAGCATATATAACCAAAGACAGACTCACTGAGTTTTGGCCATATAATTGGATCAGCTTCTGTAGTGTATATATTGTGTATTTTCAGTACTATAATATGGAGAGTTGGTCCTTTCCAAAGTGTGATTGGTGTGCCAGAATTTAAAAGTATTCCCTTGATTAGAAAATGTGTTTAGTTTCTGTAACCAAAACATAGGAACCCACTTCTCAGCATGACTATAGGATTTTCAAATGTGAATAAATCATTATCCTGTATCTAGAATATTGAATTTCTTTATCTTCCCCTCCTGAGGCAACAGTTGATGTAATTATTCACGATGGAAAAATGCATCCTCCTCAACAGATTTGCAGAAACTCTTACTTTGGTCACACCTGTCTGGGAAGAGTGGTATCCTGCTGAATCAGTCAATTTCACTGTTATTCTCAGCTTCGAGTGGCTTAATTGTCAAGGTATTCTAGGGCACCTTTACAGCAGGGTTGACAACTTTTTGTCTGATTTTCAAGGACAGGTTGAAAAGAAACAGTGAGCCTCTATTTGTCTTAATATCATTGTTTTGCATAGGGATATGCAGCTTTAATTTCACATATTTGGCAAATCTAGGTGACATTTTAGAAATACGGGATTATAATTACCAATGAGTTTCTCTCTTGTCTTAGGCAGACAATAAATACACTGAAAACTTTGTGACATTTTATAGCCAGTGAAAGGCTATTTCTTCTTATGTCATTGATGAACCAGGGTAACTTAACTGTATTTTTTTAAATGAAGCACAGATTATATGAAAATTAAAATTAATTTACATTGTTTTGTATAGTTATAGTCTATAAGATTTCCAAAGTTATGTTAAAAGTCCAATTTGATCCAGTATTTAAATTCAGAAATGCCTACTTATATTTGGTTATTCACGAAAAGAACACCTTTTTTTTTTTTTTTTTTTTTTTTTTTTTTTTTTTTTTTTTACTATTAAGCTAGGGATGCCTCTGGACTCTGAGGATGTATCAGTGAATAAGTTTCAGCATTCATAGAACTTGCACTTTATATGGAAGGGAGATTAACACAATATTTTTTTAAAGGCTGGAGATGATGACAAGTGCCATAAAGATAATATTCTGTTTAAATGAATAAAGGGGAACTAGGATACAGGATGGTCAAAAATCCCTTTAAACAGATGACATTTGAGCAGAGACATGAAAGAATAATGAGTAGCTTCCAACCATTTAAATAGCTGAGAAAAACAAATCCAAGCAGAGAAAAATAGCAAATGGAAATTCCCTACAAATAAATGGGTTTGATTTGTCAGAGGAACAACAAGAATGCCAGAGTTGCTAGAGAGTAGATGCGAAGCAGCAGAATTAGAGATGAAATGAGGGGAACACATGGGAAGTTGTAAACCATGGAAAGAAGTTTGAAATTTATTTAAGTAAAGTAAGAAAATAGTTGAAGAATTTTAAGGGAGGGAGTGTTGTGATATGGTTTGGCTGTAAAGGGTAACTTTTCATAGCATTCGTTGATGTATATATACCACATTTTCTTTATCCAAACTATCATTGATGGGCATCTAGGTTGACTTCATGTTTTTGCTATTGTAAATAGTGCAGTGATGAATATACAAGTGCACGTGTCTTTTCTTTTGGGTATATATCCAGTAATGAGATTGCTGAGTCAAAAGGTAGCTCTGTTTTAAGTTCTTTGAGAAATCTCCAAGCTGCTTTCCACAGTGACTAGAAATTTTTAAGCATTCCCTTTCCTCTGCAGCCTTCCCTTTCCTCTGTAGCCCGGCTATTACCAGAAAGTCAAAAAACAGCATTTGAATTTTTAATAGTCTCCATAATAATGAGAGACTTCAACATTCCAATGGCAGTGTTAGAAAGATCATCGAGGCAGAAAATTAACAAAAATATTCAGAGCCTGAACTCAAGATAAGACCAAATGGATCTGATAGACTTCTACAAACTCTCCACCCCAAAACAACAGAATATACATTATTCTCATCTAAAATCAACCACATAAGGCCAGGTGTGGTAGCTTATGCCTGTAATCCCATCACATTGGGAGGGCAAGATGGGCAGATTGCTTGAGCTCAGGAGTTCGAGACCAGACTAGGCAACATGGGGAGACCCTGTCTCTACTAAAAATACAAAAAAAAACCTGGGTGTGATGGTGTGTGCCTATGGTCTCAGCCACTTCAGGAGGCTGAGGTGAGAGCATCACATGAGCCTGGGGAGCAAAGATTACAGTGAGCCAAGACTGCACCAGTGAACTCCAGCCTGGGTGACAGAATGAGACCTTGTCTCAAAATAAATAAATAAATACATAAACACAATAACAAATAAATTCATAAATAAAATTGACCACATAAATGAACATAAAACAATCTTCAGCAAATACAAAAGAACCAAAATCATACCAAACACACTCTTGAACCACAGCCCAATAATAACAGAAGTCAAGGGTATGAAAATCACTCAAAACCATGCAATTACATGGAGATCAAACAACATGCTCCTAAATGACTTTTCCACAAATAATGAAATTAAGGCAGAAATCAAGAGGTTCTTTGAAAATAATGATAACAAAGGTACGTACAACATACTAGAATCCCTGGGACACAGCTAAGGCAGTGTTAAGTGGGAAATTCATAGCACCAGATACCCATATCAAAAAGTTAGAAAGTTCTCAAGTTAACAACTTAACATCACAACTGAAAGAATTAGTGAAACAATAAGAAGTCAACCCCAAAGCTAGCAGAATACAGGAAATAAAAATCAGAGTTGAACTGAAGAAAATCGAGACATAAAAAAACATTCAAAAGATCAAGAAATCCAGGGGTTCCTGTTTTGAAAAACAATAAGGTAGATAGGCCACTATCTAGACTAATAAAGAAGAAAAGAGAGAAGAATCAAATAAATATAATTAGAAATAACAAAGGGAATGTTACCACTGACCCAAAAGAAATAAAAACAGCCATCAGAAACTAGTGCGAACACCTCTATGAACACAAACTAGAAAACGAAGAGATGGATAAATTCCTGGACACATGCACCTTCCCAAGACTGAACCAAAAATAAATATATTCCCTGAACAGACAATAATGAACTCCAAACTTGAATCAGTTATACATAGTTTAGCAACCAAAGAAAGACCAGGAAATGATAAGTTCACAGCCAAATCCTACTGGATGTACAAAGAAGAGTAGGTAGCATTCCAACTGAAACAATTCCAAAAAATTGAAGAGGAGGAACTCCTCCCCAACTCATTCTATGAGGCCTGCATCATCCTGATACCAACACATGACAGAGACACAACAAAAAAAGAAAACTTCAGGCCAATATTCTTGATGAACATCAATGCAAAAATCCTCAACAAAATTCTTGCAAACCAAAATCAGCAGCACATCAAACAGCTGATCCACCATGATCAAGTAGACTTCATCTGTGGATGCAAGGTTGCTTCAACATATGCAAATCAATATATGTAATTCATCACATAAACAGAACAAAAAAAGAAAAACCACATGGTTATCTCAATAGATGCAGAAAAGGCTTTTTATAAAATTCATCACCACTTCATGTTAAAAACTCTCGACAAACTAGGTATTGAAGGAATATACCTCAAAATAACAAGAGATATCTATGACAAACGCACAGCCAACATCATACTGAATGGCTAAAAGTTTTCATTTGCCTTGAAAACTGGCACAAGACAAGGAGACCCTCTCTCACCACTTTTATTCAACAGAGTATTGGATGTCCTAGCTAGAGCAATCAGGCAAGAGAAAGAAATAAAGGGCATCCAAATAGGAAGAGAGGAATTCAAACTACCTGTTTACAGAAGACATGATTCTATATGTAGAAAACCCCATTGTCTCAGCCCAAAAGCTCCTTCAGCTGATAAACAACTTTGGCAAAGTTGCAGGATACAAAATCAATGTATAAAAATCACTAGCATTCCTATACCCCAACAACAGTCAAGCTGAGAGCCGAATCAGGAAAACAATCCCATTCATGATTGCCACAAAAAGAATAAAATACTTAGGAATACAGCTAACCATGGATGTGAAAGATCTCTGCAATGAGGATTACAATACACTGCTCAAAGAAATCACAGAAGACACAAACAAATGGAAAAACATTCCATGCCTATTAATAGAAAGAATCAGTATCATTAAGTTGGAGGTACTATTGAGAGCAATTTTACAGATTCAATGCTATCTCTAACAAACTAATAGGGAAATTATTTATAGAAATAGAAAAAAAACC
Source organism: Pan paniscus (assembly GCF_029289425.2). Lineage (NCBI taxonomy): Eukaryota > Metazoa > Chordata > Mammalia > Primates > Hominidae > Pan > Pan paniscus. Next base: position 18,340,226 of record NC_073255.2, read on the forward strand.
CTATTTTTAAATTCATATCGAACCCAAGAGCCCAAATAGCCAAAGCAATCCTAAGCAAAAAGAACAAAGCTGGAAGCATCACATTATCCAACTTCAAACTATACTACAGAGCTACCATAACCAAAATATCATGGTACTGGTACAAAAACAGGCACATAGATCAATGGAACAGAACAGAGAGCCCAGAAATAAGACTGCATACCTATGATCATCTGATCTTCAACACAACTGACAAAAACAAGCAATGGGGTAAAAACTCCCTATTCAATAAATAATGTTGGGATAACTGGCTAGCCATATGGAGAAGATTGAAGCTGGGCCCCTTCCTTACACCATGTACAAAAATAAACTCAAGATGAATTAAAACCTTAAATGTAAAACCCCAAACTATAAAAACCCTGGAAGACAACCTAGACAATACCATCCTGGACATAGAAACGGGCAAATATTGCATGACAAAGACACCAAAAGCAATCACAACAAAACCAAAAATTGACAAGTGGGATTTAATTAAATGTATGAGCTTCTGCACTGCAAAATAAACCATCAATAGAGTAAACAGACAACCTACAGAATTGGAGAAACTTTTTGCAAACTGTGCATCTGATAGTGGTCTAATATTGAACATTTATAAGGAACTTAAACAAATTTACAAGGAAAGAATGAATAACCCCATTAAAAAGTGAGCAAAGGGGAGCTCCAGACAGAGCATCATACAGAGGCTCGCATCGTGAAGTTTAGCTCCAGATCAACTGCAAGAACAAACCAGCAATCCTGAGAGGACCCACAGACCCCCTGAAGGAAGCAGACTGCTCCTGCAGGACCCAGGAGACACCCTAAATACTGTGAGTGCCCAACTGCAGAAGTGGGAAAGGGAGACCCTCCTCTCCCAAACACACACCCCACTGGAGAAACTAAAGGTCTGTTTGCAGGAAGTTTCTGACCTTACCTGGGGCTGAATCAATTTAGAGAGCCGAGTCAAATACAGGGGTAGAGAAAGCAGCAGAAAGGCCCTTGGAGCTTGCTGGGTCCCCAAGCAGGCCATTCCTGTCTGGCACCACAGGGATCCATCAGGAGGGTGGCCAGAGGTAAAACTCCACAGGGAGAAGGAAATCTCTAGATGAACTTCATAACAATTTGAAGGGGGCAAGAAGCCACCTGGCCAGAACTCAAGGGAGGGTGCAAATCTGGTGTCCAGACTCCACAGGCAGGGGAAGAACCAAGCCCTTTTCTTTCACAGCTGGGAGGCGGGTAGCCTGGGGCAAGTTTTCAAGCCTGTCTTGCCCACTGCCTAGAAACAGACTCAGGGCTGTTGGTGGGGGGCATGGTGGGAGTGAGACCAGCCCTTCAGTTTCTGTGGGAGCTGAGTGGAACCTGTGACTGCCAGCTTTCTCTGACAGTCTACACAACTCAGCAGAGACAGCTATAATCCTCCTAGGTACAGAACTCCAGTGACCTCACCGCCATCCCCCACAGCAGCTGCAGCAAGATTCGCCCAAAGAGAGTCTGAGCTCAGACATGCCTAGCTCTGCCCTGACCTGATGGTCCTTCCATACCCACCCTGGTAGCAGAAGACAAAGGGCATATAACCTTGGGAGTTCTAGGGCCCTGCCCACCACAGTCCCTCTCCATACTACTGTAGCTGATGCTCTCTGGAAATCACCACCTCCCAGCAGGAAGCCAGCCACCACAAAAATAGAGCATTAAACCACCTAAGCGAAGAACCCTCATGGAGTCCATTGCATGCACCCGCACCACCTCCACCAGAACAGGTGCTGGTATCCATGGCTGAGAAACCCACAGATGGTTCACATCACAGGACTCTGTGCAGACAATCCCCAGTACCCGCGTACCAGCCCAGGGCTGGGTAGATTTGCTGGGTGGCTAGATCCAGAAGAGAGACAACAATCACTGCAGTTCGGCTCTCAGGAAGCCACATCCATAGGAAAATGGGAGAGTACTACATCAAGGGAATGCCCCGTAGGACAAAAGAATCTGAACAACAGCCTTCAGCCCTAGACCTTCCCTCTGACAGAGCCTACCCAAATGCGAAGGAACCAGAAAACCAACCCTGGTAATATGACAAAACAAGGCTCTTCACTCCCAAAAAATCACACTAGTTCACCAGCAATGGATCCAGACAAAGAAGAAATCCCTTATTTACCTGAAAAAGAATTCAGCAGGTTAGTTTTTAAGCCAATCTGGGAGACACCAGAGAAAGGCGAAGCCCAATGCAAGGAAATCCAAAAAATGATACAAGAAGTGAAGGGAGAAATATTCAAGGAAATAGAGAGCTTAAAGAAAAAACAATAAAAATTTCAGGAAATTTTGGACACACTTTTAGAAATGTGAAATGCTCTGGAAAGTCTAAGCAATAGAATTGAACAAGTAGAAGAAAGAAATTCAGAGCTCAAAGACAAGGCAACCCAATCCAACAAAGACAAAGATGAAATAATAAGAAAATATGAACAGAGCCTCTGAGAAGTCTGGGATTATGTTAAATGACCAAACCTAAGAATAATCGGTGTTCCTGAGGAAAAAGATAATTCTAAAAGCTTGGAAAACATATTTGGGGGAATAATCAAGGAAAACTTCCCTGGCCTTGCTAGAGACCTAGACATCCAAATACAAGAAGTGCAAAGAACGCCTGGGAAATTCATCACAAAAAGAGCATCAGTTAGGCACATTGTCATCAGGCCATCCAAAGTTAAGACACAGGAAAGAATCTTAAGAGCTGTGAGACAGTAGCACCAGGTAACCTATAAAGGAAAACCTATCAGATTAACAGCAGATTTCTCAGCAGAAGCCCTCCAAGCAAGAAGGGACTGGGGCCGTATATTCAGCCTTCTCAAACAAAACAATTATCAGCCAAGAATTTTGTATCAAGCGAAACTAAGCATCATATATGAAGGAAAGATATAGTCTTCTTCAAACAAACAAATGCTGAGAGAATTTGTCATTACCAAGCCACCATTACCAGAACTGCTAATAGGAGCTCTAAATCTTGAAACAATTCCTGGAAACACATCAAACAGAACCTCTTTAAAGCATAAATCACACAGGACCTATAAAACAAAAATACAAGTTAAAAAGCAAAAACAAAAAACAAAAGAACCAAAGTACACAGGCAACAAAGAGCACAATGAATGCACGGTGCCTCACATTTCAATACTATCCTTGAATGTAAATGACATAAGTGCTCCACTCAAAAGATACAGAACCGCAGAATGGATAAGAACTCACCAACCAAGTATCTGCTGCCAGTGGGAGAGTCACCTAACATATAAAGACTCACATAAACTTAAGTAAAGAAGTGGAAAAAGGCATTTCATGCAAATGGACACCAAAAGCAAGCAGGTGTCCATTCTTATATCAGACAAAACAAACTTTAAGGCAACTGCAGTTAAAAGAGGCCAAGAAGGACATTATACAATGGTAAAAGGCTGTGTCCAACAGGAAAATATCACAATCCTAAACATATATTCACCTAACTCTAGAGCTCCCAAATTTATAAAACAGTTACTAATAGACCTAAGAAATAAGATAGACAGCAACACAGTAATAGTAGGGGACTTCAGTACTTCATTGACAGGACTAGACAGGTCGTCAAGACAAAGTCAACAAGGAAACAATGGATTTAAACTATACGTTGGAACAAATGGACTTAACAGATATACATAGAACATTTCATCTAACAGCTGCAGAATACACGTTCTATTCAATAGCCCCTGAAACTTTCTTCAAGATAGACTGTATGATAGGTCATAAAACAAGCCTCAATAAATTTAAGAAAATTGAAATTATATCAAGCACTCTCTCAGACCACAGGGGAATAAAACTGGAAATCAACTCCACAAGGAACCTTCAAAATCATGCAAATACATAGAAATTAAGTAACCTGCTCCTGAGTAAGCATTGGGCCAAAAATGAAATCAAGATGGAAATTTAAAAATTCTTCGAACTGAGTGACAACACAACCTAACAAAACCTCTGGGATACAGCCAAGGCGGTGCTAAAAGGAAAGTTCATAGCCCTAAACGCCTACATCAAAAAGACTGAAAGAGCACAAACTGACATTCTAAGGTCACACCTCAAGGAAGTAGAGAAAGAAGAACAAACCAAACCCAAACCCAGCAGAAGAAAGGAAATAGCCAAGATCAGAGCAGAGCTAAATGAAATGGAAACAACAACAACAAAAATCAGTACAAATGATAAATGAAAGAAAAAGTTGGTTCTTTGAAAAGATAAATAAAAGTGATAGACCATTAGCAAGATTAACCAAGAAAATGAGAGAAAATTCAGATAACTTCACTAAGAAACAAAATGAGATATTACAACTGACACCACTGAAATACAAAAGATCATTCAAGGCTACTATGAACACCTTTACACACACAAACTGGAAAACCCAGAAGAGATGGATCAATTCCTGAAAAAAATACAACCCTCCTGGCTTATTACATCAGGAAGAATTAGATACCCTAAACAGACCAATAACAAGCAGTGTGATTGAAATGCTAATTTTAAAATTACCAACAAAAGTCCAGGACCAGATGGATTCACAGCAGAATTCTAGCAGACATTCAAAGAAGAATTGGTACCAATCCTTTTGACACTATTCCACAAGATAGAAAAAGAAGGAACCATCCCTAATCTACACTATGAAGCTAGCATCACCCTAATACCAAAGCCAGTAAAGGACATAACCAAAAAAGAAAACTACAGACTGATACCCTTGATGAACATAGATGCTAAAATTTTTAACAAAACACTAGCTAACCGAATCCAACAACATATCAAAAAGATAATTCACCATGATCAAGAGGGTTTTATACCAGGGATGCAGGGATGGTTTAACATATGCAAGTTAGTAAATGTGATACACCACATAAACAGAATTAAAAAACAAAAATTACATGATCATCTCATTCCCTTTATGATTAAAACTCTCAGCAAAATCAGCATACAAGGGACATATGTCAATGTAATAAAAGCCGGCTATGACAAACCCACAGCCAACATAATACTAAATGGGGAAAAGTTGAAAGCATTCCATCTGAGAACTGGAGCAAGACAAGGATGCTCATTTTCACCACTCCTCTTCAACATAATACTGGAAGTCCTGGCCAGAGCAATCAGACAAGAGAAAGAAATAAAAGGCAGCCAAATCAGTAGAGAGGAAGTCAGACTGTCACTGTCTGCTGATAATATGATTATTTACCTTGAAAACTCTAAAGACTCCTCTAGAAAGCTCCTAGAACTGATAAAAGAATTTAGCAAAGTTTCCAGATACAAGATTAATGTACACAAGTCAGTAGCTCCTCTGTTCACTAACAGACACCAAGTAGAGAATCAAATCAAGAACTCAACCCCTTTTACAATAGTTGCAGTAAAATAAAATAAAATACTTAGGAATACACCTAACCAAGGAGTCAAAAGACCTCTACAAGGAAAACTACAAAACACTGCTGAAAGAAATCATAGATGACACAAACAGTGGAAACACATCCCATGCTCCTGGATGGGTAGAGTCAATATTGTAAAAATGACCATAGTGCCAAAAGCCATCTACAAAATCAATGCAGTCCCCATCAAAATACCACCATCATTCTTCACAGAATTAGAAAAAACAATTCTAAAATTTATATGGAATGAAAAAAGAGCCCACATAGCCAAAGCAAGACTAAGCAAAAAGAAGAAATCTGGAGGCATCACACTACCAGATTTTAAGCTATGCTATAAGGCCATAGTCACCAAAACAGTGTGGTACTGGTATAAAAACAGGCAAATAGACTAATGGAGCAGAATAGAAAACCCAGAAATAAACCCAAATACTTATAGCTAACTAATCTCCAGCAAAGCAAACAAAAACATAAAGTAGGGGAAAGGACACCCTTTTCAACAAATAGTCTGGGATAACTGGCTAGCTACATGTGGGAGAATGAAACTGGATCCTCATTTCTCACCTTATACAAATATCAACCAAGGTGGATTAAGGACTTAAACCTAAGACCTGAAACTATAAAATTCTAGAAGATAACGTTGGAAAAAAACCTTCTAGGCATTGGCTTCGGCAAGGATTTCATGACTAAGAACCCCAAAGCGAATGCAATAAAAACAGATAAATAGCTGAGACCTAATTAAACTGAAGAGCTTTTTCACAGCAAAAAGAACAGTCAGCAGAGTAAATAGACAACCCACGGAGTGGGAGAAAATCTTCACAATCTATACATCTGACAAAGAACTAATACCCAGAATCTACAACAAACTCAAACAAATCAGTAAGAAAAAGACAAACAAGCCCATCAAAAAGTGGGCTAAAGACATGAATAGAAAATCCACAAAATAAGATATACAGATGGCCACAGACATATGAAAAAATGCTCAACATCACTAATGATCAGGGAAATTCAAATCAAAACCACAATGCAATACCACCTTACTCCAGCAACAAAGGCCACGATTTTAAAAAATTTAAAAAAAAAATAGATGTTGGTGGGATGCTGTGATCAGGGAACATTTCTACACTGCTGGTGGGAATGTAAACTAGTATAGCCACTATGGAAAACAGTGTGGAGATTCCTTAAAGAACTTAAGGTAGAACTACCGTTTGATCCAGCAATACTGCTACCTGGTATGCACCCAGAGGAAAAGAAGTCATTGTTCGAAAAAGATGCTTGTACAGGCATGTTTATAGCAGCACAATTCACAATTGCAAAATTGTGGAACCAACCCAAATGCCCATCAATCAACAAGTGGATAAAGAAACTGTGGCATATATATATACACGATGGAATACTACTCAGCCATAAAAATGAATGAATTAACAGCATTTGCAATGACCTGGATGAGATTGGAGACTGCTAGTCTAAGTAAATCAGGAATGGAAAACCAAACATCGCATGTTCTCAGTGATATGTGGGAGCTAAGTTATGAGGACACAAAGGCATTAGAATGATACAATGGACTTTAGGGACCAAGGGGAAGAATGGGAGGGGTCAAGGGATAAAAGACTACAGATAAAGGTACAGTGTACACTGCTCAAGGGATGGGTGCACCAAAATCTCAAAAATAAGCACTAAAGAACTTACTCATGCAACCAAATACCACCTGTACCCCAATAACTTATGAAAAAATAAAATAACCTATGGGTTATCCTGGTAAACAATTATTTCAAAAATTTATTTTAGTAATAGGAATCTGGCTATTGTACTGGTAATAAAACTACTAAATGAGACCCCCCCAAAAAAAATGGGCAAAGAATATGAACAGACTCTTTTCAAAAGAAGACATTCATGTGGCCAACATGCATATGAAAAAAGCTCAATATCACCTATCATTAGAAAAATGCAAATCAAAACCACAATGAGATACTATCTCACAACAGTCAGAGTGGCCATTATCAAAATGTCAAAAAATAATAGATGCTGGTGAGGTTGTGGAGAAAATGGAACACATATACACTGTTGGTGGGAGTGTAAATTAGTTCAGCCCTTGTGGAAGGAATTATAGCAATTCCTCAAAGAGCTAAATGCAAAACTATCATTTTACCCAGCAATCACACTACTGGCTATATAGCCGGAGAAATATAAATAATTCTACCATAAAGACACATGCACGTGAATATTTTTTGCAGCACTATTCACAATAGCAAAGGCATGGAATCAACCTAAATTTCCATCATTGACAGATTGGATAAAGAAAATGTGGTACATATATACTATGGAATACTATGCTGCCATAAAAAGAATGAGATCATGTCTTTTGTGGGAACACAGATGGAGCTGGATGCTATTATCTTTAGCAAACTAACACAGGAACAGAAAATCAAATACTGTATGTTCTCACTTAAAAATGGGAGCTAATTAATGAGAACTTATAAATGCAAAGAAGGAAACGAGATAGTGGGGTCTACTTGAGGGTGGAGGGTGGGAGGAGGAGAAGAGCAGAAAAGATAACTATTGGGTACTGGGCTTAATATCTGGGTGTTGAAATAATCTGTACAACAAACCCTGTGACACAAGTTTACCTTTGTAACAAACTTCCACGTGTATCTCAAAACCTAAAATAAAACTTAAAAAAATAAAAGCAAATGGATCTTTTTAAGCAAAACAAAACAAAAATCTTCCTTTTTCCACAGCCACCTTCAGCAAGCAATTGCATCTTCAAAACTCCAAAAGTTCCCTTTTATTTATTATTTTGATAAAAGTGAAAGAAGGTTCTTATGATTTTGCTTGTCATTCTCGAGTTCAAAAATAAATCCTATGATTACTTCAGTACTTCAGACATGCACACACACACTCTCTCTCTCTCTCTGTCTCTCTGTCTCTCTCTCTCTCAGCATAATAACCCAAACTGTAAATGTCCATCAAACCTATAACTTCTTGTTCCCCCAAATTAGCCCAGCAATGGGAAAACAAATGGATAGTTGCCATCTGCCTTTCCATCACTCACTTCTCTCTACCCTGGACTAGTTGTGGCTTCTGACATATTCAAGACAATAGCAAAGCCATTTTAGCACCTATCACCTCTCATAAATATAATCTCCTGGATGGCCAACCAACAGCCAACTATCCTGCTGACCTCTTTCACTTCTTCTAAGTCCTCTGTGGGACCGAAGTATTAAGGGGGCCCAAAACTAATTCCTGCATATTTTGTCATTACCACATGGTTAGCTAGCTCCTTATTTTGCAGTGAGGGGGGTAGTGGTGCCAAAAATAGGTTTTCTTGAGAGTTCACAAAAGTAAAATGGAAACATCCCTATTTTAACATCCTACTACATCCAGTGGGCTGTCAAGTTTAATAAATGAGCAGCAGCAGAAGAAAGGTAGAGTTGAGTTTCCTCATATCTTGACTATTCTGCACTTTGGCCCTGATGATAGTCCCTTCCCAATGCCTATTGGCTTTGCTTCACCAAGCCTTACAATATAAGCATCTAGAAAACATTACATTAAGTGTCAAGAGGTATGGATGCTACTTTGGTTTTACTGCTTCCTAGCACTGTAACCATAGAAGGATTGTTTGGTATTTCTTATCTGGTTTCCTTGCTGGTACTCCAGGGCAATAAGCCCTTCCTTCCTCAAAATGTTACTCAGATCAAGATTAAGTCTATGAAAGCACTAAATATGAAGTGTTACTCACATACAAGCATACTAGATTTCTTTGGTTCCCTTCACTCAGAGCATAATCTTGCTATAGAAAGCAGCTATGCTTTTCCGTTTACCTGTTAAGTATAATTGTGTTTCATATTTTTGCCAACTCATGGCTGGCAATTAGTTCTTTATGCAGTTTTCAAATCATGACCTTCACTGTTGCCTTCTTATAGTAAGATCAATTTAATGCCACAGTAGTTATTAAAGCATTTTAAATAAGATGTTTCAGCCAAAAGATTATTGTTTTTCATATGTTTCCATATTGAATTGTTTGGTTTGCCACAAACAAGGAAGGTACTTTTTTCTCCCCAAAAGGAGGTACAATGAATGTGCAGTTGGTTGTTGCTATCCGAAAATATTCAAATTCTATGATTTAATTACCTGATGTTCAATTTAATAGACAATGTAGAGAATGGATAGCTGCAAGCTAAAACATATAATTTTACAAATCTTAAGAGGTCTAGTTACATAGAGTTTCCTACTAGAAATTTTAATGATTGTGTTTTCCTTAGGTTAATATGCTTAGTTTTATCCAAAGACCCAAGGGAGGTCTGTGAACCATGGTGTAAAACCACTGGACTAAAGGGGTTTAAGTTGAGCCTCTTTCTCCATTTTTAAAATTTGGTTTGTTTACATTTGGCCTTATTTCTTCACTTTGTTTTTACTAATCTTCCTAAAACCATCTAGAGGTAGTTTGATATTCACTTGACTGTCATATAAAATAGAGCAGTATTTCCATACAACGGAGGAAGCTTACACGGTAGTTCTAGTCTGTTTCAATGCAAGGTTTGAAGATATAAACCACTGAATTTTTACTTGACTTGCAAGATCACAGAATAATTATTTTTATTTATTATGCATTAGTATTCATAGAATAATAACTTTGACTTCATTTTAAAGTTTATAGAATAATAGGAAATATACAAAAAAGTATTATTTTATGTTTTTACAAGCAATGATTTAAATGTATATTTTTTTGTTGTTTTGTTTGTATAAAAAAATCAATGAATACATTATTTTTTAATAAAGATGTAAAGAATAAAAATGTATATGAAGCACAACCCTATTTTTCCTTTGACTATCCATGTCCCCATGCAAAAGAAAGCCGCAGTCAGTACTTTGTAGTTCATTCTTCCAGTATCCTTTTATAAATATAGAATTTTTTTAAAGAAATGAAGAAAAAAGAAGCAATCTCACAGGGCTTTATGGATTATTTCTAGCACCATTTCAAGGAATTTTTTAAAAAATCTCTAAGTATAAATATCTATAGCATAGAAAAGATGACTATTTATCCTCTTAGTATAACCCCCATTTAGAAAGAAACTGCAAACACATTAGTTTCTATCTAATCTAAATATAATGACGAAATTGTAAATAAAGTACTACCAAATGAAAATCAGTGGTGCACAAAAATAGTAGTATGGTTTGCTACTACCATAGCCATACTACTTTCACTACTTACATACATCAAGCAATAAATTGCATGTGTTTTCTAGTCTGCTAAATTTTCCCTCCTTTATGAGGCTAGAGAGCACATCTGCATAACTTGAGCTACAGCCTCTTGCAAGACTCTAAGTCTAAAATTCCCAGAGGCTTCAAAGGTAACATTTCAAACTTGCCATTTTGGCTTTCCTTATTCCTCGATTCTTTAATCCAAGTGTTCCTTATTTTTGTAAACTTTTATAGACATACTATATTTTCTATAATATTTCTTTATAATATTAAAAGGGGATTGAAGAGGTGCCTATATCACTTAGCTTAGTCCACTGGAATTGCCAAAAATTCACGATTTATTTTTTAAAAAGTGCATCCAGTAACATCCCCAGAAATGTACAATAATATATGTGAACTACTGTAAAATGATCATGATCTTAAAGATTCTTAACTACTTTCTGAAAAGATCAAATTTTAATTAGGAGAGATATTACCTTATATTTTACTATGATTTAATTCTCAAAATTTTGATTTCTATATGTGAAATATAAAGTAACTTGTATTTAATCAAAAATCATTACAAATTCCCCCTTCATTCAATCTGGGAAACAGAGATGTGTAATTTGTATTTCTGTCATCCATTTAGCCACAATTTAGTCTATTACAAGACTCAACTTTACACAAGTAAAAAATGATAGATATTACAAATAGGACAAAGTTATATTCTCTTTCCACAAGATTTGAAACACATATAAAAACCATATGAAATATTATGTACTAGGATATACTAGGCTATGGGTCTCTTTTTAGAAATAAAAAGTGTCAAAATCCCATTTTCAAAGTTTGGAAACTAATGAGTTACAGCTGTGAGATAGTGAAAGCTTACTTTTTATAATTATGCTAACAAATTTTAGGATATATCTCTGGCTCTGGTACCTCATCATTAGCTGAGTCTAAGGGAAATAACAGAATGTCAGCAGGAGAAATGACTCCTCTGCTTGAGATTTTACTAGATAAAGCATATTACTTTGATTAGAATGATTTATGAGTAAAACTGAGAAAAGTTAGATGATGTTTAAAGGGCACAAATAAGCACATTCAACTTAACTCTAAGTTCTACTCACTAGAAATATTTCAGAACATTGATCTCTTCTGTTTCTCATGCCTGTATGTAAAACTGAAGCTAGTTTTGCATGATATCCAAAATTTTAATGGAAATCCCTCTCTCCATAAATTTTTTCTGCTCCTCTATATCAAATTAATTTCTCTTATGCACTCACTGAGCAACTTATTAATGATTGTCATTGCATATTCCATAGATTTATGTATGTCTGCCTTTCCATCTAGAGGTCCTTGCAAACAGTGACTCCTCTTTGCTCATCTTTCCCTCCTTTGTAGCAATTTCCAATTGCATAAACACAGTAAGAGCTCTTTCTTAAATTAAAATGTGATTTAACATGGTTGTATAATGTATCCCCTGATTACAGATTTCTTTTATTTTTATAATTTGCTAAGCTCCTAGAAGATCGTTACTAAATAAAATTAGGGAAAGGAACAATTACTTTATTGTTGCTTATAATATAAACATTAAGGGCAGGCTTAGTATACTAAATTGCTATAATTCTGAAGATAAATCTATGAGTTATACTCTTGGCATCAAGATAAACATGCTTGCAAGTATTAACTCTTGAATTCAAATGCTATGTTGAACTCATAAGAACAGTGAATGGCACCACAAGTTAGATTAAAAAGTTAAATTAAATTTTTATAAATGTAGAATATTGACAAAAGAAAGAGTAACAAATTGCAAGAGAATTTGTGTGCTTCCTTTCTATGTGAGTCACCTGGAAATATCTTCATATTCTTTGAGTGACAGCAAAAAAACACATCAACCATTTATTTAAGCTCTTATACTGTGCCGAGTGTTGAAACAGAAGTCAGTGAATAATACTTGTTTTTAACTGCCTTAGAAATTAAGAAAGTATCTAATTTAGATAAGAAAAACTCCATGTATTTCAAAATAAGAGAAAACATAAGGCTTTTGACAAAAATATATATAGGAATCTATGTGTCTATAGACAAAATACACTATATCTTTACTGGAATCATTATGTAAGAAATCTATACTTTTTAATAACAAAGGAAAACTCTAAAATACTAAAGTGGACTTTTCTTCATAGGTAAAATGCTATTAATTAGACAAATACATTTACTCAGGCACACCCAAACTTATACATACATAGCTTTTGCATGAAATTTAAATATTTAGCACTTCATGAAACTGAAATGTTTAGCAGCTCTAAAGTGTAGAATGACCCTTGGAATCAGGATGAAGAAAAGGGCATTCCACAAATAATGTTTTTCCTGTGGGAAGACATGCTGATGCATCACAGTATTTCCATTCATTGGAAAAGAAAACATATGAAAGCATGTGAAAGAATTAGAAATGATAATTCCCACTATCAATATTCCAACACTTACTTTGATCCTTATTGGATGAAAAACTTAATTACCAAAATCCAGATATAAATCATTTATTTAGTCATATAAAACCAAAAATTCTTAGTAATTTTATAAGTTCCTTAAGGTTAGTGGAGTCTTGAGTCCAGATATAAATCATTAATTTTATAAGTTCCTTAAGATTAGTGGAGTCTTGAGTCTTATGAAGATTCAATATAATTTAGAGATTCAAATTTAGGTTCAAATGAGCAATGCTCACTTATCCTGGGCTGATACTATAATCTAATTTTGAATTAAAGGAAGTTTTACAAATGTAGCTTCAGAACAAAATGATTTTAAGTCTAGAAGTGTTTCTTTCGAAGTTATCATACATTATATGAAACCATTTCATAAACTGACCCTGATTTTGAAGCTCATCTCCTAGGAGGTAACCTGAAAAATCAATTTTAATATAGAATAATTATTAAACCTTTATTCTAAGATCTCAGGTATATCTAATCATGGTCTATTTGAACAGTAGTGTCAGATCCAAAAGTATCCTGAAATAACAAATAAGATAATTCTCTCATAGAAACTTCAAATTGAATAGAACAGTAAGACATGTATTCCTTGTACTGAGAATTCTGTATTCAATAAATCAAGCTTATAATTTTGCTTATCTTATCCATATCTTTACTAATTTTGGTCTTATTAATCTATCAGTGACTGTAAGAAATGTGTTGGAATCTCCTTCCTTGGTAGAGAATTTGTCCATTTCATTTTGTAATTCTTTCCAATTTTTCTTGTATACTTTGAGGTTATTGTTATTAGGGACTTATAAGTTTATAATTGTTATTATAATATTACCAAATCAAGCCCTTTACATGATGGGACTCTGTATATAATAATGCTTTTAAGTTGAAGTCTATTTTGTCTTACTTAATATAGTTAACTCAGCTTTCTTTAGATTATTATTTACCTAGTGTATCTTGTTAATCCTTTACTTCAAACCTTTCCATGACATATGTTTTAGAAGTGTCTTTTATAAATACCATATAGGTAGATTCGTATGAACCCAATCTGAAAATTCAATCTTTTAAAAAATCACTTACTTTTCTGGGATACTTCAAAGAAAATAGCAAACAGCATACTCCACTACAAAATTCCTTAAATCTCAAAAAACATTCTTTATATGCAAAAAAAATTATTACCTGTTATGGACTGAATGTTTGTGTGCCTCCCAAAGTCATACATTAATTTCTTAACCCTCAATGCAATGGTATTAGGAGGTAGAGCCTTTGGCAAGTAATTAGGTCATGAGGATGGGGTGCTTATGCATGGGACTAGTGTTCCTATAAAAGGGTCCTCGGAGGCCCCTCTCACCCTCTTTCTTCCATGTTAGGATACAATGGGAAGCTGGCAGTCTGTAACCTAGAGGAGGGCCTTCACCAGAATTCAACCATGCTGGCACCTTGATCTCAGACTTTCAGCATCTGGAATTATGGCAAATATATTTCTGTTGTTCATAAGACACCCAGTTTATGGTATTTTGGTATTTTGGTATAGTAGTGTTGACTAGGACAACACCCGTGATGCTTAATTTTTTGTGTCAATTTGGGTAAACTGTAGTGCACAGTTGTTTTCTCAAACACTAGTCTAGATGTTACTGTGAAGGTATTTTTTTAGATGTGATTAAGATTTACAATCAATTGACTTTATGTAAAAGCAGATCACCTCTCATAATGTGTGTAGGCCTCATTCAATCCGTGAAGGTCCTAACAAAGACAGCTTTCCTGAATAAGAAACAATTCTGCCTCAAGACTGCGATATAGAAATCTTGCAGCAGGGCACAGTGGCTCATGCCTGTAATTCCAACACTTTGGGAGGTGGAGGTGGGTGGATCACCTGAGGTTAGGAGTTTGAGACCAGCCTGGCCAATGTGGTGAAACTCCATCTCTATTAAAAACACAAAAAATTAGCTGGGCATGGTGGCAGGTGCCTGTCATCCCAGCTACTTAGGAGGCAGGAGAATTGCTTGAACCCGGGAGGCAGAGGTTGCGGTGAGTGAAATCACACCATTGCACTCCAACCTGGGCGACAGAGCGAGAATCTGTCTCAAAAAAAAAAAAACAAGAGAGAAACAGAAATCTTGCTTGAGTTTCAGCCTGCTGGCCTACCATTCAGATTTCAGACTCAAGACTGTAACATCAACTCTTTCCAGAATTTTCAGCCTGCCAGCTTGCCCTACAGAATTCAGACTTGTCAGCCTCCACAATCAAGTAAGACAATTCCTTAAGAAAAAAACCTCAATCTCTCTCTGTTTTCCTTCTTCTCACTCTCTGTTTTTTCTACCTCAATATAGATATAGATATAGATGACACAGATACACATACAGATATAGACAATATAGATATAGCTGTATCTTTAATTAGTTCTATTTCTGTGGTGAAGCCTGACTAAAAGAACATGTAATACATTTAATAAAATATAGCCGGGCGCAGTGGCTCATGCATGTAATCCCAGGCATGGGCGGTCGAGGTGAGTGGATCACTTGAGGCCATTCGAGACCAGCCTGGCCAACATGGTGAATCCCCATCTCTACTAAAAACACAAAAACTAGCCAGGCATGATGGCGCACGCCTGTAATTCCAGCTACTCGGGAGACTGAGGCAGGAGGATGGCTTGAACCCGGGAGGCGGAGGTTGCAGTGAGCCCTAGGTGGTGCCACTGTACTCCAGCCTGGGTGACAGAGTGAAATTCTGTCTTTTAAAAAAAAAAAAAAAAAATTATATATTACCTCACATCCAGTTCTTAGCCAAATTTCCCTGATTCCTTTAAATGTTTAAGTCAGTGTCTACTTCAGGAGTATACATTGCATCAGGCTGTTATGTCCCTCAACCCTCTTTAATCTAGAGTAATCTTTTCTATGATACCAATTTGCTGAATAAATATTAACAGTTGTCCTGTACAATGTCCCACATTCGAGAATCAATAGATTACTTTCTGATGATCTTCCTATATGCCTGTTATGTCCTGGATGTTAGAGATAAAGTCTTCGTTCAATTGAAGATCAACAGTTTTGGCAAGAATTTATCAGAGCTAATGTTTAAAATTTTGTATGGCATCATATCAGGAGACATACAACGTTTGGGTCCTACGATTAGGTACTTACTGGTTAGGATAGCAACAGACTAATCTTTTTTATGTAAAGTTGCACTTTTCCTCTTGTAATCAGAAAATAATCTGTGTGGTGTCATGATGCCACTTTGGCACTATAGGAATGTCCCATTCTCTTTCATTCTTTTATCACTGTTAGCATATTTATTAGCTTGACATTCTTCTGTAAACTAGAACATTTGCTCATTAGTTGCAGCTATTTATTTACTGTGAAATGTAATTCTTATAGCAAATTTACATTGATTATAATTCATTATATTAATTCAACTAATCTGTTATATTTTATTTCTATTTACTGATTTCTATGACTTTGTTGCCTCTTTTATGCTGATTTTTATTTTTTAATCTTAACTCCCGCCATATATTTTTTAATGTATATATTCTATTATTTCAGTAATTGGTTAGCCTTTAATTTTACCAACTGTCTTTAACTCAAGAAAGTCTAAAGTTATTACAACCCTCTCCCCAAAAGTTGAAGTACCTCAGACCACTTTAACAGCATCACCTTGTCTCTCAATTTACCTGCTATGATCATCTGATGTTTTTATCTGCCTTCTGCTGTTGTAAAATCCTACAGATAAGTAACCATTGTCATTATTATCTTATGCAGCAATGATATGTTTAGATTACAGACTTTAATATTTCTTTACTCAACATTTCTATTTCAATCTCTAATCTTTTTCTGAAATCATTTTATTTCTGCCTAAAGAATAACATTCAAAAATTTCTTAAATCTGTTATTACTGGTAATCTCTTAATTTTAATTTTGTGTTTGCCTTAAACTTTCTTTTTTCAAAATAAGATTTTCAGGATACACTTTTTTTTTTTTTTTTTTTTGAGAGAGAGTTTCGCTCTTGTTGCCCAAGCCGGAGTGCAATGGCATGGTCTCCGCTCACTGCAACTTCTGCCTCCCAGGTTCAAGTGATTCTCCTGTCTCAGCCTCCCAAAAAGCTGGGATTACAGGTGCCTACCACCATGCCTAGCTAATTTTTGTATTTTTAGTAGAGATGGGGTTTCACTATGTTGGCCAGGCTGGCCTGTAACTCCTGACCTCAGGTGATCTGCCCACCTCGGCCTCCCAAAGTGCTGGGAATACAGGTGTGAACCACCGTGCCTGGCCTGGATACACAATTCTAAGTAGTTGTTTCCTTAGAATGAAACTGTTATTCCAGTGACTTCTAGCTGCTCTTGAAAAGTCAACTGTTAATTTATTGTAGTTTGTTTGAAAATCATCTGTATTTTCTCTCTGGAGCTTGCTAAAATCATCTCTTTGCATCAATATTCTGTACTTTCACAAAATTCTACCTAATATGGATTTTATTTATTTGACTTTTGCTTCAATATCTATGGATTCTTTTGAACAAATCCCAGAAATTTATCTTTTTTTTTTTTTTTCCTAAAGAGACAGGATCTCACCCTGCCACTCAGATTGGAGGCAGTGGCAAGATCATGGCTTACTCCAGACTTAAACTCCTGGTCTGAAGCGATCCTTGCACCTCAGTCTTCCAAAGTGCTGGAATTATGGTTGTGAGCCACCATGCCCAGTTTGTATGTTGTTTTCTGTTCAAATTTGCCTCTCCTCATTTTCTCTATTCTCTTCTTTTGGTGCCATGATTAGATATACAATACAACTTCATATCTCTTTAAACATTTTATTTTTCCATCTAGTGATTCTTTGTATTACTTTCTGGGTCACTCTGCTCTATCTTCCAGATAACTCATTCTCTCTTAAGTTGCATCTTATTTGCTCTTTAATCCATTCATTGCTGCCCCACTCAATCTTCATTTTGGGGGAGTGGAGGTTTAATATTATTTGATTTTAATATTATTTGCTTAGTCTAAATAATGTTGATTTTCCCTTGGGTACTTGATGACTTTCTTTAATCAGTAAGAATCCTGGGAGCCTATCTTAAAGATGTTTCACACCAAAATTTATTTACATTTTTTTCCACCAGGGACCAGGAAGTATCTATCAGTAAAATGGCCTTTCTTTGGCCGCTCTCAGGATCCACAGCTAAATGTTGAAATTTTTATGTTAGGAGCCAGTTGCAGATTGGCACCACATAGGCCCTTAGGAGAAACTGAACTTCACAGGAATTCACAGCTTGTATTTAGTCTATTATTTTCTCTGTCTTATTTTATAGGGAAGAATGAAGAGTCTCTTTTATATTACCCTTACCATTTATAAGCAGGTCGGCAGCAGAATGCAAACTGTTACTTTAATTTTATGTAAATACTAGTTATTTGTATATGAAATAATTTGTTACAATATCTAATTTGTTTTACTGCCAGTGGCCAAAACTAAATTAACATTTTGATTTAAAAATTATTCAAATATTGCAATCTCAAAATAAAGTACTTTGATACTAATTATTTCTACCAATATCTAAAATTACTATAAATTATCTTATCCTATTATGATTTATATGTTTCCTGGAATTTTATTTACTTTTTGAAAACACTGTCTTTTCCCCTGTGGAATTATAAATGGGAATATCCTTGGGCAATTTAACAGTTATAAAAATTTTTTTAACTATACATAGTAAAGGCAAATAATCTTTAAACAGCTAAACGTATATTGACGCCTCAAAAGTTTGCATTTAATTACTTCTTTTACACTAGCAGTTTTATCTATGCCAATAAGTACTACTGTAAAAAAATGGCAATGAGCTCTTACTATGGAAGATCGTGAGGACATAAACCATTTCTGTCTCTCTCATTGTTTTGTTTTTTAATTGAGATATGGTCAAGAGTTATTTTGAGGTTACAGAAGGCAATTGAGATATTTTTTGGATCTTTAGTTATTTTTAGTTCCACCAAGTGAGTAAAGCATCAGTCTTTTGGCATTAAAAGAATTAGAGTTCTGTGGAAAGAGAATGTGTCCTTACCATCAGTAGAATTAATTACAAGGAATAACAAAGAGAATCAGTGTCAGAATTTGGGCTCCGTCTATTAATAGTCTTGAAATACATTTTAAACAACTGATTTTCTTCTTTCTGAATTTTTGCACAATGAGATTTTTTTGAGGCCAAAATCCGCTGGCTTTCACATTTATTTCATTGCTACTTGACTGAACTAGCTGAAATTTTAAGTGTGTTTCTTGTTAAAGGGAAACTTAAGTCAGGCACATTTGAGCAGATTTTTTTTAAAAAGGATATTTTCACCTCTTCCTAAAGCAATATTCCAAGCTCAGTAACTGACATTCAACAGATGACTAATGAAGGTCTTATAGTAGAAATTAGCCTCTTCCCTACCTCCTGGATTCAGTTACCCTACTGAGACTCTCTCAATCTGCCCTTTCCCCTCAACTGGCTCCCTGGAGAAAGCTGGAAACAGGTGCTAGGAATCTTGTCATTAATTCAGATCAACAATGTCAGTTAATTAAGTGGAAGTTCTTTTACCCAGACTCTAAAGGCAAAGATGGCTAAGAATCCAAAATGATTAAAATAAAAAATAGTTTTCTTTCCACCTCTCAAGTCAATGTCCTTCTTCCTAACCATATTTATTACATTTTCTTAGGTTTAACTCTTTAAACATAAATAAGTATGGCCAAATATATTTGATGAGATACTTTAAATCTATACATAGATTTTACATATATAATCTATATTCTTATATGTAGAATTTCATGAAAACAGTGCTTTCCAACACAAATTCCCCACATCATTTCTTCCACAGGATGTGACTAGGTGGATCTTTGGAGGAAAAAGATATTGTAGAGCAAAATAATGTCAGAAATACTGGGTTTATTAAGGATTTCATTGTTGCAGACCTTTACAAAGCCTATAATATGCCATATAATGTGTATTACAGTATATCATAGGAGATGGATACATTGCATGGTGTTTCATCTATATATGATATACACATAACAATAGTATTATTTAAACATAGACTATTTTTTAAATTTTTGAGCATTTTTCAGCAACAGTCTTTATAAGACAAGAAAATTCTGAAATGTCCTTTTTCAGAAGGTTTTTATGCAACATTTTTGCCCAATACATATTGTTAACTCTATTTCTTTCTTTTTAATTTTTTCTCTTGATTATTATTCTGTGAATGCCACATTAAAAGGCTGGAGAGGTTTCAATTTCCACATTTCCCTTGGTGCTAAGACAAACTCTTTTCTGATATGTGTGCTTGTCAAGGCTGAACTGTCCACTTTATTTTCCAATCTGTTTTCAAGTTTTTATCAATTTGACATCAAAGCAAAAATAATAAAAGGAAAAATTTCCCGTAGCATTTAATTGAATACTATGAAATTCCTTTGAAGAGTAACCTGGGGCTTATGTGCAAAATAAAAATAAGCATCCCTTCCTCCAAACACGACTTCCATCTGTTGAAATGCAGTGATGTGCTGAAACATGAAACCTCACTGCTGTCTTCTGGAAAAGTATCCTGTGAAGTGAATCGTGCAAAGTGAATGGTGCCCCTAGGGTTGTGCAGTGCACAACCTGCAATGCTATGGAATGCTATGGAACAAAATTAAAAGCAGTGTGAAGTGTCCACAGGATTCTAACAAAGGTTTTACTTAAGCTCACAGTCTCCTCTGTTGTGAGAGAGTACTGCACACACACAGAAATCCAAAGTCTGATTGTCCAAATTTGTCATTTTTAGCTTTTATTATATATTTACTCTTAACCAGTCCTTTCACTTTGAGCCCCATATTATCATCTATACCGTTTAGAATACAAACCTTTTATTTGTTGGTTAGTGCTGTCTGATTTTATTCTACAAACTCATTCTACAAACTCTACTCTACAAACTCATTCCCTGGAGTCCAGTAAAAGGGAGCTTATTGTTTTCCTTGATGAACCCTTTCAGTTTAGGGCTTGAGGCTCATGATAATCACATGCCAACGGACAATTTACCTATGAAAAATTACACTTTATAGCACTTTTTAAAAAAGATATGTCTATTTGATTTTGAGCCTGTCACAGTATTAAAAACATATTTTGCAATGCACTCCATGTCATCAGTCAGAATTCATCTGATCAAATTAACACAGGCTTAGAAAGTTCTTACTGTCATACCTTTAGACCACGTGCTGCTGACCTAGTCTAAATTACAGGTACAGAATGTTTTCAGAGTTGCATGGTATAGCTATGTTTTGAGGGGTGGATGGAAAGAATTCCCATGGTAATTTCCATTGTGTGTTTTAACTTGAGCTGTGTACTCCTAAAATGTTACCATTTGCTTCTCTGAGTTACTTCATCTCTGTGCCCCGCTTTCCATTATAGTATTAGTAAGATTCTAATATGATTGTTTGTTTTCATCTCTTTCTTTCTCCACTCTCCATGATCTGAACTTTTAAAAGTAAGGCCTTTTATTTTTCTTTGTACCTTCACAGTGCCTCACATAAATGCACGTTAGATGGGTCACTGAGGGCACAGCAGTTCAAAGGTGAGCGCTCATCTTTGAGAGTAGAGTTCTAGATACTTTTAAAGAATCCAGAGAAAACATCCCTACTGTCAACTGACCTATCTTTTTCTGTACTTTTAAGTCCTTTTTAAAGCGTTTTAAGTTTGTTATCTATAAAATATTTATGTTATCTTCATGAGACCTCTGAAGAGAAATTAATTTAAAAGTTATTAATATAACTAATATATCTGAAAAACAGAAACACTATACAATAATGCATTCTGTTTCATCAAATTTGCTTCATAGAAACCACTGATTGAATTCTTTGGGAAATTTATGTTTTCTATCTGCTGAATAATTTAAAATACTTTCTGATCGTGTTAAGCCAAAGGATTTTGTTCAGTTCAAAATAATTCAGCAGTTAAATAATCAACAGCATTTACCTAGATGTACTACTGTCAACCTGTCTCTTCTCAAAGTATTGAAAATCATGTTTTCAGGTTGTAATATAAGTAACTGTTTACTTAAAGCCAATGATTAAAAATAACAAAATCCTTCACCTTCTCCTTATCATTTATATAAAATCTCTTTGATGATTTACATTTAAGACAGATATTGATTTTGTCCTCCTCCTTTGCCCTATAAATGACACTCTTCCTTCAGTCAAGTGTGATGGGCACTAGGTCAGCCCAAGGATGGGATAAATAAACCAAAGTAACTTACTTTTAAGGAAGCAAAGCGGAGCATCTTCAAAGCACCAGTAGTTTTCTATAATCTATCTTTTGACAGCCAATTAATGAAACTACAAAATCCAGACTCATATCAAGCTTAGTTGTTTTTATATTTCTAAGCAAGTCTACATCATTTAAAATTGTATGCTTTCTAAGCTCCAATTAAATTTTTTGTTTTTGTGTCATTTGGGGGAAAATATTTCTAGGACCAATTAAAATCATCATAATTTCTAACGTTCCAGAAAAAAATAATACAGGATGTGGAGACTAAGGGAAATTAGTCCCTAAAATTTCTTTTAAGACATGGCCCATTATTCATGCTAAGATTTGATTTGCTGATTTTGTAGACGCCAAAGCCAAGTGTTCTGCCCTGAGGTGTCATGATCAAGCAACTCAGTTACAGCTAACACACTGGTAGCTGTTTTGCTACTGAAAAGTATATGCTCTGTTTGAAGGAAAAAAGTGACTGAAATAATTAAATATACATTTGAGAAGTGCATACAGGAAGGTCATAGCACTGACTTACGAAGAACAAAAATGTTAGCTAGGTAACACTAAGTGGATTGACTAGGAAAATGATGTAATATAAGAAACAGACCTCAGTCCTTCACAACAAACTCATACCCCTCTGCTCTCATTCTAAAACTATTTTAACTTTAACTTTAAGTTTGGGGGTGCACATGAAGGCTTTTTATATAGGTAAACATATGTCATGAGAGTTTGTGTTGCTGTTTATTTCATCATCCAGGTATTAAGCACAGTACCAAATAGTTATCTTTTGTGCTCCTCTCTTTCCTTGCACCCTCCTCCCTCAAGTAGATCCCAGTGTCTGTTATTCATTCTTCATGTTCATAAGTTCTTATCATTTAGCTCCCACTTATAGGAACATGCAGTATTGGGTTTTCTGTTCCTGTATTAGTTTGCTAAGAATAATAGCCTCCAGCTCCATCCATATTCCTGCAAAAGACACTATCTCATTCTTTTTTATGGCTGCATAGTATTCCATAGTGTATATGTACCACATCTTCTTAATCCAGTCTGTCATTGTTGGACATTTAGGTTGATTCCATGCCTTTGCTATTGTTAATACTGCTGTAATGAACATTCGCATGCATGTGTCTTTATGGTAGAATGATTTATATTACTTTGGGGATATACCCAGTAATGGGATTGTGAGTCAAATGGTAGTTCTGCTTTTAGCTCTTTGAGGAATTGCCATACTGTGTTCCACAATGGTTGATTTAATTTACAGTCTGACCAAGAGTGTATAAGTGTTCTGTTTTCTCCACCACCTGACAGGCATCTGTTATTTTTTGACTTTTTAATAATAGCCCTTCTCACTGGAGTGAAATGATATCTTGTGGTTTGGTTTGTATTTCTCAGTGATCAGTGATGTTGAGCTTCTTTTTCATATGCTTCTCAGCTGCATGTATGTCTTCTTTTGAGAAGTGTCTGTTCAAAAAAGCACAGAGTGGCAAGCTGCATAAAAAAGCAAGACCCAGTGTATGCTGTCTTCAAGAGACCCATCTCACATGTAATGATACTCATAAGCTCAAAATAAAGGGATGGAGGAAAAGCTACCAAGAAAATGGTGAACAAAAAAAGCAGGGGTTCCAATTCTAATTTTAGACAAAACAGGTTTTAAAACAACCAAGACTGGGTGTGGTGGCTCATGCCTGTAATCCCAGCATTTTGGGAGGCCAAGGTGGGTGGGTCACCTAAGGTCAGGAGTTCAAGACCAGTCTGACCAATATGGTGAAACCATATCTCTACTAAAAGTGCAAAAATTATCCAGGCTTGATGGTGTGTGCCTATAGTCCCAGGTACTCAGGAAGCTGAGACAGGGGAATTGCTTGAACCCAGAAGACGGAGGTTGAAGTGAGCCAAGATCGCACCACTGCACTCCAGCCTGGGCAACAGAGTGAGACTCCATCTCAAAAAATAAAAATAAATAAATAAATAAATAAATAAATAAATAAATAAATAACAAAGATCAACAAAGACAAAGAAGAGCATTACATAATGGTAAAGGATTCAATTCCATGGGAGGACTTAACTATCCTAAATATATATGCACCCAACACATGAGCACACAGATTCATAAAGCCAGTTCTTAGAGAGCTACAAAGAGATGTAGACTCTCACACAATAATAGTGGGAGACTTTAACACTCCACTTAGTATTAGACAGATCATCAAGGCAGAAAATTAACAAACATATTCATGACCTAAACTCAACGTTGGCCCATATGGATCTTATAGACCTTTACAGAACTCTCCATCAAAAAACAACAAAATATGCATTCTTCTAATCACTGCATGGCACATACTTTAAAGTCAACCACATAAATGGACATAAAACAATCCCCAACAAATGTAAAGGAACAAAAATGATACCAAGCACACTCTTGGACTACAATACAATAAAAATAGAAGTCAAGACTATGAAAACCACTCAAAACCATGCAATTACGTGGAAATTAAACATATGCTCCTGAATTACTTTTGGATAAATAATGAAATTAAGGCAGAAATCAAGAAGTTATTGAAAAACAATGAAAACAAAGATACAACATACCAGAATGTCTGGGACACATCTAAGGCAGTGTTCAGAGGGAAATTCATAGCACTAAATGCCCACATTAAAAAGTTAGGAAGATCTCAAATTAACAACCTAACTTCATGACTGAAAGAATTAGAGAGGCAAAAACAAATCAACCCCAAAGCTAACAGAAAATGATAAATAACACTAATCAGAGCTGAACTGAAGAAAACTGAGACACGAAAAACCATTTGAAAGATTAACAAATCTAGGATTTTCTTTTTTGAAAAAAATAATAATGTAGGCTACTAGCTAGACTAATAAAGAAGAAAAGATAGCAGGTCAAAATAAACACAATTAGAAATAATAAAGGGAACGTACCACTGACCCCACAGAAATAAAAACAATCATAAGGAATTATGAACATCTCTATGAACATTAACTAGAAAACCTAGACGAGATGAATAAATTCCTGGAAACATACACCCTCCCAAGACTGAGCCAGGAAGAAATTGTTTCCCTGAACAGACCAATAACAAGTCTGGAATTGAATCACTAATAAATACACTAGCAAGCAAAAAAAAAGTCCAGGACCTGATGGATTCATAGCCAAATACTACCAAATGTTCAAAGGAATGCTGGTACCATTCCTACTGAAACTATTCCAAAAAATTGAGGAGGAGGAACTGCTCCCCAACTCAATTAATAAGGTAAGCATCATCTTGATACCAAAAGCTGGCAGAGATATGACAAAAATGAAAACTACAGGCCAATATCCTTGATGAACATCAATGCAAAAATCCTCAACAAAATTATTGAAAACCAAATCCGGTACCACATCAAAATGCTAATCCACCATAATCAAGTAGGCTTCATCCATGGATTCAAGATTGTTTCAACATATGCAAACCAATATATGTGATTAGTCACATAAACAGAATGAAAAAGAAAAATACATGTTTATCTCAATAGATGCAGAAAAGGCTTTTAATAAAATTCAACACCTTTTCATGTTAAAAACTCTCAATAAACTAGGTGTTGAAGAAACCTACCTCAAAATAATAAGAGCCATCTATGACAGACCCACAGCCAACATCACACTGAATGGGCAAAAGCTGGAAGCATTCCCCTTGAAAACCAGCATAAGATAAGGATGACCTCTCTCACCAGTCCCATTCAATGTAATATCAGAAGTCCTAGCCAGAGCAAGCAGGCAAGAGAAAGAAATAAAGAGCATTCAAAAAGGAAGAGAGGAAGTCCAACTATCTCTTTTTGCATGATTGTATATCTAGAAAACCCCATAGTCTCAGCCCAAAAGCTCCTCCAGCTGATAAATTAAGCAAAGTTGCAGGATATAAAATCAATGTACAAAAATCACTAGCATTCCTATACAACAACAGTCAAACTGAGAGCCAAATCAGAAAGGCAATCCCATTCACAATTGCCACAAAAAGAATAAAATACCCAGGAATACAGGTAACCAGGGAGGTGAAAGATCTCTACAATGAGAAACAATGAGAATTACAAAACACTACTCAAGGAAATCAGAGAAGATACACATGCACACAAATTCCATGCTCATGGATAGAAAGAATCAATATCATTAACGTGGCTATACTGCCCAAAGCAACTTTCAGATTTAATATTATTCCTATCAAGCTACCAATGCCATTTTTCACATAACTAGAAAAAACTATTTTAAAATTCATAAGGAACCAAAAAAGAGCCTGAATAGCCAGGGCAACTCTAAGCAAAAAGAACAAAGTTGAAGACATCACGTTACCCGACTTTATACTAAAGGACTACAGTAACAAAGCATGGTAGTGGTACAAAAACAAGCACATGTATCAGTGGAACAGAATAGAGGTCCCAGAAATAAACCACATATCTGTGACCATCTGATCTTTGACAAAGCTGACAAAAACAATCAATGGGAAAAAGAGTCCCTGTTCAATAAATGGTGCTGGGATAAACTGGTTAGCCATATGCAGAAGACTGAAGTTGGACCCCTTCCTTATACCACACACAAAAACCAACTCAAGATGGATTAAAGACAAATGTAAAGGAGAAAACTACAAAAACCCTGGAAGACAATCTAGGCAATACCACTCTAGACACAGGAATGGGCAAAGATTTAATAACAAAAACACCAAAAGCAATCACAACAAAAGCAAAAATTGACAAGTGGTATCTAATTAAACTTAAGAGCTTCTGCACTGCAAAAGAAACCATCAACAGAGTAAACAATCTACAGAATCTACAGAGAATTACTCAACAGAGTAAACAGTCTACAGAGAAACATTTTGCAAACTATGCATCTAACAAAGGTCTAATATCCAGTGCCTATAAGGAACTTAAAGAAATTTACAGGAGAGAAATTATCAACCCCATTAAAAAGCGGGCAAAGGACATGAACAGAACTTCTCCACAACTATTAACACAGTGATTTCTATGACCAAATGTGTGGGATTTTTTTCCCCATCCACTAAACAATCAATCGATTCTGCAGTGGACACCAACTGGGTGTCCTCCAATTCAATTCCAATACTATCTATCTAGAGATACTGTCAGATCACACAGGTTGGGGACTCAACTCCACAAGACTGCCTCCCGCTTCTGATGCCAATCTCAAGCCCCAGATAGTTTTTGTTGTGGTTCTGACTGACCAGCTATAAATCGGGGTTTCCATGACCCCTCTTGGGGTTTCTTTGATTTGCTAGAGTCATTCACAGAACTCAGGGAAATATTTGATGTTTACTGGTTTGTTATAAAGAATATTGCACAGGATAAAGATAGAAAAATGCATAATAAGCAAGGCATGTGGAAGGGATTAGCCATCTTCCAAGGATCTTCATATGCTTAGCTATCAGAAATTCCTCCAATTCTGTCCTTTTGGGTTCTTATGGAGGCTTTATTAAATAGGCATGATTGATTAAACCATTGGCCACTGGTGATCAATTTAACCTTCAGTCTCTCTTTCCTTTTCTCTCCCAAGAGGTAGATGGGCAGCGCTGAAAGTCCTAACCTTCTAATCAGGCCTTGGTCTTTCTTGTGAACAGCCCCCATCCTGAAACTACCTAGGGGCTGCCAGACATCAGTCAACTCATTAGCATACGAACAAACATAACATTGGAGATTATAAGGATTTTTTTTTTTTTTGAGATGGAATCTCACTCTATCACCCAGGCTGGAGTACAGTGGCACCATCTTGGCTCACTGCAAGCTCCACCTCCTGGGTTCAAGTGATTCTCCTGCCTCAGCCTCTGGAGTAGCTGGGATTACAGGTGTCTGCCACCACGCCTGGCTAATTTTTGTATTTTTAGTGGAAATGGGGTTTCGCCATGTTGGCCAGACTGGTCCCAAACTCCTGATCTCAGGTGATCCACCCACCTTGGTCTCCCAAAGTGCTGGGATTACAGGTGTGAGCCACAGTGCCCGGCCTGGAGATTATAAGAATCTTAGAAGTTGTATGACAGGAAAGGAGTGTGTATCAAAGATCAAATATATATTTCATAATATCACACTATCAGACAGCAAATGGAAGCATATCATTTTATTTTATCAAGTACTGCTTGAATCACTGTGACTATGCTATGGTAGGCAGAAAAATGGCTTCTTCAAAGATCTCCACGTCCTGATCCCTGGAACTTGTGACTGTGTTAACATACATCCAAAGAAGAATTAAAGTTACTGATGGAATTTGGTTGTTAATCAACTGACCTCAAGGTGGGGAGATTATCCTGGACCATGCAAATAATGGGCTCAGTGTAATCTTAAGAGTCTTTATAAATGCAAGAGGAAGACAGAAGAAAGAAAACCAGAGAGACAGCAGCATGCAAATGATGTAGCCTGATCTCGCTAGTTTTGAAGGTAGAGAAATAGGGGTCATGAGCCAAGGAAAGCATGCAGCTTCTAAAAAGAGGAAAAGGCAAGAAAACTGATTTTCCCCTATAACCCCCAGCAAGGGATGCAAAGCAGCTCTCCCAACACCTTGATTTTAGCCCATCAAAACCCATTTTGGATGTCTCACCTCTAGAAATAAAAGATAATAATTTTGTGTTGTTGTAAGATACTAAGTTTGCAGTAATTTGTGACAGTACCAATCGGAAGCTAATACAGAGTCTAAGAGCAAAAATGATGTCAGAACAAACCTAAAAAATCAGTCAAGTATCAATGAAATTTCAATTATTCTGAATGAAATGTACTATTATTCAATGAATCCATTTTTTCTTCATTTCATTTGTTGGCACCTAAAGACTTGCCTACATGATCTAAAAATCTAGATCGTGCAAACAGCTAAGAAGTTAACTTAATTTTTCTTTCTCTCCTGGATAAAAAGTCTCTAGAGTCAATACTTCCTTTCATATATACCATCACATTTTTAATATCATTGCTTGGTGATTAATAGGTGGGCTAAGAAAGGTTTAAACAATTACTCGCTATTATGGATGAGTATGATGCTACTATGAAGAGAAAATCACTGTTTTATAGATGAATGGTTTGTGAACATTATTCATATAACTGTTGTAAAATTAATGTAAAATTTTTCAATGTTTAGATGTAACATAAATCTCATGTCGTCAGAACTGAGTATCTAAGGGACTTGTGTATATGTGTAAAATTAGAAACCTACCAAGAGTTAAAGTCATGGCTTTTCCCTGAACTCCACTGAAGTTTCCTAAACTTGAAAAAAAAAAAATCCTCTTCTCTCAGTGGTTTGAGGAATTATCTACTGAACTGCATTGGGACAGTAAAGAACAGCAGCAGAGACAAAAAGCAAAAGCAAAAAAGCAGGAGACAAACTCCCACCTTAGGGCCTTTGCACTTTGTGTTGTGTTTGTCCAGAAAGAAATTTCTCAGCCACTTAACATGGCTTGCCTTCTCATTGTTTTTAGGTCTTTCTTGTTAGTGAGGCTTTTGCTGTTTACCCTCTAAAAGTTTAATGCCCCACTGTGACTTCCCATATTCCCTTTCCCTGCTATGTTTGCCCTCTTTAGCCCTTGATACTATATAATATGCTACTTTTTTCTTATCTTGCTTATTGTTTTTTTGTGCCTACTGACCTGTTCACTATGCACTCTGTTCAACCAGCAGGAATAATATTGCATTCAAAATCACAAGACACAGCAGGCTTTACCCAACACCATGCTCACTTAGATTCTGGAAAAATAGAGGATGGGTAAATTACCATGTACAGTAATAAGATAGAAACGGTTTCTTGTCACTCAGGCTCAGTTTCCAAATAACTTGTCATTTTACATGAAATGTGAAAGGTCATGAGAGATGATACTGAATGATGTGAACCAACTCAGTTCAGGAAAGCCATGGTTCAGAGCCCTTTTCAGTTTTTATAGCTTGCTAATCACAGTCCCATAGGGGTACATGATTAATTCCTACACTCTAGAGAACTTACATCTGTCAATTAGATTATTAAATAAACCAAATGTGTACATTAAGTTACAGATTTGGTGTTGCCACTTAGAATTTAAGTTAGATCCTGTATACTTCTAAAAATTCCGTCAGTTACTGTTGCAAGGGACATTAGACTAAAGGTCATATTCTGAGGCTAAAGGAAAGACCACAGAGCTAGTTTCAAACATGTTCAATGACTAAGAAGCTAATAACCTCAAACTCTTTGGTACCGGGGCATTGGTAGTTTATAATTAGCAGAAATATATCAAGAATGTTGAGACCAAGAACTGATATTAAAGAATATTTTAATGAAAGTATATGCGGAAAGACCTATAAGTGACCCATTGGGCCCTTTGTAGGAATCTATCTCAATTAATCTAATACAGAATAATTTCCAAGCATATTTACGTTAGTTCTATGTTGTAAGGTTTTTAATGAAATGCTTTTTACCTTAGTCAATTTTTTTTCTGCATGAATAATTTGGTAAATCTTTTGTCTATAAAATTTAAATAATCTTCAAGATTGCACAACTTTCCAAATTTCACAATTTTTTTGACAAAGTTTCCAACTATTCTGTTATAATGGGTTTTCCTTACTTTTATACATATTATTTTCAACATATGTATCATTTTTACAACAAATTCTAAGTGTTCTTAACTCTCTTTTGTTTTACTGCACACACAATAAGACTACATTTCTTAGCTTTTCTAGTAGACATTTTGGTATTGTGTAACTGAGTTTCAAGAAGATAAGGGGAAATGAAACGTCATATCAAATCTAAAACAATCAAGAGCAGTGTGGTTTTACCATGTGCTTTTTCCTGTCCATTTGATTGAAAATGAAGGATTCTGAGATGGCAGGATTGCAAGAAGTGGCGGGGGGAGTGGTCACCCAGGGTTCCTGAATGCGGATTGGAGGAAAGCTGTGCAAGAAGAATCCTATTGGCTGTTAAAAGTCACTGGCATTATGACATTTGCATGTTTTGGCAGTTTGTATTAATTACCCTGATTAACAGAGGAAATAATAGCAAAGGAACAGCTGATATAGAGGTTTCAGAGAGAGAATAAATTTGTCATTAAATATCCAAAGAGAATATTTAATGATAAATCTATTACCTATTGAGAAAAGATTTTTGAAGGATTTCAACATTATTAATCATACTACATATAATCATGGTATCAAAACACTGAATAAAAGTTTTATAAAAGTCAGGGTTTTTAAGGTTCATGCTTATCATTTGACTATATATAATTGATATCATATTTATTTACCTATGATATAATATGCACTATGCAAGTAACAAAATACATATAAAAATAAATACATTAATTCCTTCATGTAATCTTTAAAATAATACTATTTCATAGAAGAGAAAACTAAAGTTAAATGATGATTAATAACTTGGCCAAGATCACAAATAATTGGAGTAATAGAATTATGATTCTAGCTTTGGTCTCTACAATTACAAAAATCCTCATTGTCTCTAATGAGCCATAATATTTCCCAGCCACAAATATGCTTACACACACACATATACAAACATGCACGTACTCCTAGAGGGGACATTTATTATTATTCTTTTTTTAAAAAATTTGAGTCAGGATTTTGGTCTGTTGCCCAGGCTGGAGTGCAGTGGCACAATTATAGCTTACTGCAGCCTCAGACTCCTGATTCACGTATTCCTCCCATCTCAGCCTCCTGAGTAGCTGGGACTACAGGCACATGCCGCCATGCCCAGCTAGTTTATTTTTTATTGTTAATTTTTTTTTTTTTTTTTCTGTAGAGATGAGATCTTGCTATTGCTCAGGCTGGTCTCAAACTCCTGAGTACAAGTGATCCTCCAGCTTTGGCCTCCCAAAATGCTAAAATTACAAGCATGAGCCACCATGCTCTGCTAATTATTTTTTCTTGATTATGAATTCAGTGTATCAAGGACAAATATATTTGACACCAGGAATATTGTGGTTACATATAAAATGTCTTTCTTTGGGGATATTAATAGCACCACAATATGTGAATGACAGGAGATTTTTATGTTGACTGTTGCTATCCTTCTATCATGGTATGTCTGTACAATTGTGAAAAAAAAAAGTAGATACCCGTCAATTCTATGTAATAGTAAACATTTTCTAATCCTGCATTTGAGATAGATTTCACCATGTCTTTGAAATGGCATTCATATCAGTGATTGTGTATTGGTTCATACTGCAGTAAAATGGTAATGTTGAAAAGATAAATTGGATACCAATGACAATGCCTTAATAAGAATCTATGTCATTTGAATTTTTATTGATTAAATTAGGGTTTAATCATGGCCAGTGGATTGTCTCCATTTTTTAATTAAATTTTTATTGGAACACAGACACCCCATTCATTTATGTATTGTCTAAGCTGCTGTTGAGTTATAGCATTAAAGGTAATAGTCACAGTGACATATGTATGGCCCATCAGCCTAAAACCTTTATGATCTAGCCGTTTAAGAAGAAGTTCGTTGACTCTGGTGTAAAGGAAGAAAATTTTCTGAAATGTTTGTAGCAGAGTGATGGCAAAATGAGAGCAGTGCTTCCAAAAACAAACTTTGACAATCATGTGAGATGTGGAAAGAGACGGGGAAAAACAACTTAGAGTACTAGCATAATAGTTATCTGAGGAAAGGTAAAAAAATAAAGCCTGAACTTTGTGTTGAAAAAATAAATAAAAAGAAAACAAATTAATAATAGAAGTACAGGGCTGCAGTATAGTAGGTCCCTCAGCTTCTTCCTTGGCACATATTCCTGAATGGCAGCTCACTAATTTGAGGCACCCTGTAAGAGAGCTCTAACTCCTCACTAGGTGTTTCTTCTACCACCACTCTTCAGATTCCTTCTTTTGGTTGCTTCATTCTTTGTGTATCCATATCACGTACTCCTTCCCATGCACCAGTCCTCATATATTGAAGTTATCTATTAGGCTTCCTTTTCTCCAATAAGACACCCTTCTTCCCACAAATGTCTTATGACAGAATTTCCCAGCACCTCATCATTTCACCATTTAAATGCTCTCTCTCTTTTTCCCTCTCCTTCTCCTCCACTCCCATGTGTCTTTTTTGCTCCCTCTCCTCCTCTCCCTCTCTCTCTCTTTGTCTCTCTCCCCCTCTGTCTCTTAATATCTCTCTAGTATCCTCCAGGATTGGAAATAATACTGACATAAACTAAATTTAGTTTTTTTAAAACATGCATGCTATTTTCCTCAATATTACACATTTGACATATAGATTATTTTAGAATAAATAATCCGACCATTAAAATTGCCTTCATCTCTTTCACATCATCAATGTTTTTCTCTTTACTGGCACATCTTCATTAACATGCAAACATTGCAATTTAATGCAACTATCCAATCCTAAAACAGACATATGGACAAAAATCTTTGGTCTCATTACTCTCTCTGCTATTTCATTTCTCTCTTTTGTTTTACAAAAAAAAAAATCCTCAAAATACTTGACTATGAATTCTGTTTGACTTATTTTTTCTTCCATTCTCTCTTGAACCCAACCTAATCAGTTTTAGCATATGCAGAAGGAGCACTTAGAAAACCACCAATGAACTTCACATTGCCCAATCATGATGTCCAGCCCAGCCCTCATTTTACTCAGCCCATCATCAACAGTTGGAAGAGGTTCTCTTTCTCCTTCCTTTTTGAATCACATTTTTCTCTTATTTTCTGAAGCTGCTCTCAGATTTTCCACTTATCCATTCAGTTACCATTCTGAGTCTCTTTACCAGCTCCTTCATAGCTCCCTGACTGCTAAACATGGAATCACAAAGGGCTCTTATTTTTGTCATTGTCAACTCGCTGTAGATGATCTCAACCAGTCTTATAGCTTAGAAGTCTATGCTAAACACTGCTACATTTATATGTTCAGGCAGACAGTTTTGCTACAGTTCACATTCATAAACTCACCTGCCTATTTGACATCACTGCCTACATGTGGTTTTGTATTACACTATATCAATTCAGCTAAACTGGGGCTACACCTCCCAGAATTCCCTTACCTGTATGATTCTGAGTTTGGGTTGGACTCAAGAGAAATTTTTGTGAGATTTGTGAGGTCTGTGTGTGGTACCAACACAGTCCTTACAAGTATAAAGGCTGTCACCCCTTTTTCATATAGCCCTGCCTCATCTTGTTTGTCTGCAGAAGAAACCAGGGCCACTGAAGCTAGCTCCCCGACTTCTACTCTGTTGCTATGGCTTTTAGATATTCTTTGTGTCCTGGGCCAGAGAGGAGTACAGTTCCATGGGGAAGAGTGTGACCTTCTTCAGCTGGTGATCTCCTGCTGGTGATCAAGGCTGAAGGTACTGAGAGACAAACTCTGATTCTAGTATGTTCTTTTGAGTTCCAGTGTGTCCTTGCTTCCTCCTGCTTAAATTCCATATTTTCTTCCCAACTGCTAGCACTGAAGACCAACAGAAACTTCAGGCCCACCACCAGATGCAAAGGCAACAGCCTTGAACAGATTCTTTATCAGCTTCTGCAATTCCATTAGGTCAATTATTGTGTTAAGTTCCTGTTGTAAGCTCCTATATTCTGTACCATTCATAGTGGTTCTGCTTTCTTGCTTGAGTCCTAACAGATATCCTCTGCTTTATTTTTTCCTAATAAGAGCTAGAACCACTTGACATGGTAAGGATTTAATGCTTAAATATCTATTTTCTGACCACCTCCAGTAGAAAGTAAGTTCTCTCTGTGGACAGGAAGTTTTTCTGTTTTGTTCAGGGGCATATCCATAGCATGTATAATGGTGCCTGACTCACAGTAAGTACTCAATACATATTTATTTTATGAATAAATAATAATTATATGTTTTGCAAGAGACATTTTTGGTTAATCATAATATCAATATATAAAGAGGAACAATGATCAGGGAGAAATAAAAATCCTTGAACTATGGCTTAGAAATATTAGCATTAAGAAAATAAGCCAGTGAGGTAGTTGAAAGCGGAGGAAAGGGATTTTTTTTTTCTCTCTCTGCTAACAGGTTAAATAACAGAGTCCAGTTCTATATATTACCAGGTACTTGTCAGGTTATTTTCTGAATGTGCACATAGTTTTGTCAACTGTTAAAGACTAATCAACAGTGGTTCGCAGTCAGTGACTGAAATTGCTAGAAAAAAAAACAAGCCTGTCAATTATGCAGCTATGTTCCACTTCAAAAATGCTGTGTAGTTGCAAACAGACATTTGGCAAAAGAGTTGAACAAAAAACAAGACATGACATTCTAGGCATACAATTTTTCTTTTTCTTTTCCGTAGCACGATGGGTTCTGCCTGAAATTTGTTTGTTTTGTGAGATAAATCCTCTTCTCAAAAAAGCCAATGGTGTTATTAATTACACAAAGGAAGAGGCAACTGAGGTGGGATCATGTTCAGCTGAAGTTGTTAAATGAATATGAGCTATCATACAGAAAACTTCCCCAGTGGTTAACTAAGCTGTTACCATTTTAGTGCATCTGAGGAAATGTGCTCCAAGATTTATGTTAGTGTTGGCAAAGAAATGAACTAATTTTAATTCTCTCAACTCCTAAATTTGACATCAGTCCAGAAACTTTGCAACTAAACTTATGTACGTTTGCTGCACAGCAAATACTTACATTAAGAATGTCACATGGGAAGACAGCAGTCTACCTGGTATAAGTGCAAGAAAGTGAAATTTAGAAAAAACCTTATTTTTACTTTTAAAAATGTTCAAGTCTTTCAAAAGTTCTCATTCCTAGAAGGTCATAAAAGGACTCACAGAAGATTTGTTTTTTCTGGTTGCCCAACTGGTTACAAAACTAGATTACTTCCTTCTACTTCTGCCAAAATAAATGTTATTAAAATACTATATTCCCCATCTGCCAGTCAGAATCAAAGATCCATGAAAGATGATGTTTATTTGTACATGTGCACCTTTCCCACCATAGAACACACATTAAATGCAACACTCAAGATAGTTTCAGCTGCTTTGTGAAGCTGGTTTTCTCACATCTTCTTTCTCAATCATAATATGGAAAATATTATTGCCTGTCCTAAAATGAAAATTCTTTTTCTCAGCAATTTATTTGGAGTAAATTTTTCTTCTGCAGATGACCAAATATTTATTTGTCATGGTGATAATAAAGGTATGATTAATTGCTGATTTTGGAAATAGTAAAAGACTTAAAAATGTCCATTTTCAGCAGGGTGCGGTGGCTCACCCCTGTAACCCCAGCACTTTGGAAGGCTGAGGTGAGCGGATCACAAGGTCAGGAGTTTGAGACCAGCCTGGCCAATATGGTGAAACCCCGTCTCTACTAAAAATACAAAAATTAGCCGGGCGTGGTGGCAACGCACCTGTAGTCCCAGCTACTCAGGAGGCTGAGGCAGGAGAATTGCTTGAACCCGGGAGGCGGAGGTTGCAGTGAGCTGAGATCGCGCCACTGCACTCCAGCCTGGGTGACAGAGTGAGACTCCATCTCAGGAGAAAAAAAAAAAAAATCTCAATTTGCTTGGAGAGTGTTGCTTCAAAGAGGAGGATTCATACTGGGAACAAGGAAAAGATCCAACTGATTCTCTACTGAAAAGATGGATATGATCAAGTAGGTTTCCAGTGAGGAAGAAAAGATTAGTGCTCTGCAGTTTGGTGCTGTAAAAAAGCCCCAATTCACATAACACTAGTTTAAGTAATTTTAAGTAGCTAGGTTTTAAAAGTATGTTTTAAATTGTAATTGTAAAAAAAAAAGTTTTTGAAATATTTGATAATGTTAAACTGGTGACCCAATATACTACTATGGTTTGAAAACGAAACAAAGCAAAAGCAAACAAGCACAGTCTATCTCAGTTTTTATTGCTGCTATCTTTTGGA
This sequence comes from Pan paniscus, assembly GCF_029289425.2. Taxonomy (NCBI): domain Eukaryota; kingdom Metazoa; phylum Chordata; class Mammalia; order Primates; family Hominidae; genus Pan; species Pan paniscus. Next base: position 18,377,337 of record NC_073255.2, read on the forward strand.
TTATGCCAAAAATTGATTTTGCCAATAGAGGGCAATAGTCAAACTAGGATAGGCTGCATCTATCATTTTTGCAACCTCTAATGAGGTAAAAGGACACATAGAATCCTCATCTGCTTTTATGGATATTGCTGTGTAATTGCAGTGTAATTATGGCCCACGACAGCTTCAGAAAATTATCTTTCAAGAAAACAGCTGGTTCTCTTTAACAAACCGAGATGAAAGCTAGTCAATTACAAAAAAAGTCCAAAGAAAATATTCCCACAATATATGCTGATATAATAAACAAATGACAAAAAAAGAAATATCATAAAAATTTTAAATGGATAAATCACAGCTACTGATATGAAAAATAACACAAGGTACAAACATAAGAAAATTAGAAAGGTAGGAGATACTTCTGACACATTGTTTCATATTACAATCTAAATGGACTTCTTAGAAAGATTTTCAAATATGTTTTTTCATTTTTTGTTTTCATTTATTTGTATAATTATGTAAATGCATGGATGTATACTTTATGAAATACATGCACAAACATGCAAAGAGATTTAAAGTATAAGATTTTTTAAGTGAGTGCTCAGGAAAAATTTTAAAAATGACTAAATTTGGGCACTTACTCTAAATTTATAATTGTATTAAGCTTTGTGATATGTCAATAAGCCAATACGTGAGTGTCTCATTCTATAAAAACTCTATATACAAAAATTTGAAGGTTCTAAAATCATTAACAGAACGATCAATTATAGATAATCCATTTTGACAAATGGTTTATTTCAATGTTACTTTAAAAGTCAAGCCTTTTAGAATGGCATAGAGGTGTCTGGATTTATGAAAAAATGAAATTCCCAAGGTCAGAAACATAAATACTAGCATTTAAATTTTCTCGTCTTCCACCTGATTGATATTTTCAGGCAGTCAGTTATATTTAAACTCTTGGTATGAAGAATAAGAATTGGTGTTTTCTTGACTCACTGAATGGCATGTCATGGCAGTTCCATGTCATTGACGGCAAGTATCTCTTATGACCCTTACATTCAGAAATTATTTTAATTAACAACAAACATTAACTGAAGGTATATTTTTTAACCTCAGGGGAATTGGTCCCTGAGTGGTTAAAATAGAAACAAATAAGTACAATATATAAAATTATAAATACAAATATGTATGCTTATGTATATAGTATATCTATATGTATATATGGCATGTACCTGTATTAAAATAGATACAGAGAGAGGAAATCAAATAATAATTGTATTCTAAGTTTATTTTTTTTTTGTTTTTAATTGCACAAAGTAAGTTGAGAACCTACCAGTAATACTCAGTGGTTATCAAGTGTGGATCCTGGTCCATTAACATCATTTACCCCTGGGAACTTGTTAGTTCCCAGTCTGTCTCCATCCCCCCACCGCCTGAATCAAAATTTCTGACAATGGTCTCCAGCAATCTGTGTTTAAACCAGCCTCCATGTGATTCTGATGCATGTTAAAGTCTAACAAACCACTTCTCTTAGTAAATATAAGTTATTTTCATAAGTATTATAATTTGGACAGTATGAATTCCTGATTTCATCCTGGCTCCAGGCTTCTTTTTGGGCAAGTTCTGAATTTGGGTATAGTTAAAATGCTTTTATCAGATAGGTTGGTTCTTTATTACTATTGACCACATCTTTCCAAAACTGGGTTTGTAATCAAGTCTTTACAGAAACGTTCTTACATTAGCTATGGAATCTAGGCCTCATTAGTTCTTAATAATAATCTAGCATTCAGAAAATTAGAAGACTTGAAACCAAAAAGGTTAAAAAAATTACCAAATATTAAAAGGGAGTTTGATAATAAACTCGAGTTTAAAATCCAAATCTTCTAACTTCTATTTGGAATTTTAATCTTAGTAGATTGGAAGCTGTGGATTTTAACTAATTTTCTGTATCAGTGATAAGATAGCTGTCAAATAACTCATAACAGACATTTTTATACTAAACACATTTTCAAACTTGCTGAGTATTTCACAGAATACATTTTTCAGGCTGAGTACTTCCGCGTTTCCCTGTCATTGTCTGCATGTGAGAATAGTTTCTCCCAAAGTCAAAATTGTGTCTTTTTTTCGCATTTGAGATGCCCAGTAGCTGTGGCAGAGGCGCACCCTTTACGTATTTTCCGACATTAGGAAGCAAAGGATGCTGAATCATCAAGTGCAGATCTTCTTTCCTGCCTGTCTGCTTGCTTATTTCTTCTAAGAGCTGTTGTTCACCAACACGTGTTGCTGTCCTCAGCTGCTAGCCAGGAGAACGTGAAATTTAAGACCACTTGTTAACTTTTCTCAGTTACTAGCATATCCTTTGGAGACAATTATAACTGTATGATTTCCCTCTGCCTAATTAACTGCATCCCTAGTATAAACTTGTTGAATTCAAGTATTAGTCTTTTCTGTTTAATTTATTTTTTATTTACTTATTTATTTTTGTCCTCAGAGCCTGGCACATGATAGGTGCCTAACATTAGTGTCAAATAAATAAAACAATTGAATGAGGAAAAAAAAGATACTTAGTTTTGCAGAGTTAACTCTATAATGAAAGATGTTTTTCACATAAAATGTACACATGCTTTGTGATAATAAAATAAAGATACATCTGTGCATATTATGTGTTTATAACAAAATTATCTCAATGCCTGTGACTGCATCCACAGTGCTAAATGTTTATTTGCTATTATCAGTGAAACCTGTGTTGCTATGGACCACATAAGCTTTATAGGAAATAAAGGGCCATGATAAAATTAACAGTTAGTGTTGTTTACCTCCTAAATTTCAATTGCCAACCGCTGACTGCTAGTTGTTTTTTGTATGTATGAACTATTTCTTCAGCATAGCATATGATGTAAATTTTTCTTCTCTTTTGTCTGACTTCCGGTATACAAGATCCTGTATGTTCATAATATGGCTGCAAAAGCCACGGATTTAGATCACTGAAATCACAAAGGAATACTGCCTACTTTCCCTACAGATTCCGCTGAAAGCAGCTTCATCTCAATCTGTTCATTGTCTTAATGAATTTACATCAAACCTCATTCAGCAATGTGCCTTTTGTTTTCTATCAGCAGCATTGTTAGCTGTTTGATATTCTTAATCTTGACCACGGCTCCTCAAACTTTTCTACTAACACATTCCTGCAACCAGAGGCAAGTAACAACTACAATTTCTGTGGACTTTGCTTTATCTTAAAATCTATGCAAAGTTTATTCTATTCCATGAAAGAGTAATGCTTTCATATGAAAATAATGGACTTTTTTCTTTTTTTTATTATTATACTTTAAGTTCTAGGGTACATGTGCACAACATGCAGGTTTGCTACATATGTATACATGTGCCATGTTGGTGTGCTGCACCCATTAACTCATCAGTTACATTAGGTGTATTTCCTAATGCTATCCCTCCCCGCTCCCCCTATCCCATGACAGGCCCTGGTGTGCGATGTTCCTCTTCCAGCGACCAAGTGTTCTCATTGTTCAATTCCCACCTATGAGTGAGAACATGTGGTATTTGGTTTTCTGTTCTTGCGATAGTTTGCTGAGAATGATGGTTTCCAGCTTTAAGTCAGGTGGAAATTGTTTCCTCCAAACAGGTATGCTACATGTTTCCTGTACTATTTTAATAACTAGGAGACACACAATAGCATAATGTTGTGAGTAGTCATGCCCAGTTTCAGGAGCTTAGCCTTGCTTAAATTTTAGTCAAAGAGTTCATTAATTTTTTTTCTCATGGTTTATTGGAGATTTCTACATTAGAAGTCAGCTATCAATGGAAGCTTAAGTGTGGGACAATCTGAATAGTAAACATCTTGCAGTATCGAATATTGTCCCCCACTCCCACCAATTCTGAATCTTTATCCTTGAAAATAGCAATTTACCATTAATTAAGCAGCTTATTATCTTATGAGAAACTTTCAGAATACCTATGCTGCCAATTCTCAATATATATTCAGATTTGTTTGAATTTCAAAGCAAATTTGACTTAGATTCTTAAACAAGGGTTCATCAAATACCAAGAACACATATTGAGGCTGCAGTTTTCCAGCCAAAGATGCATCTAAACTTTGGCTATGAGTGTAATACTCCATGCATTTGAACAGTCATTGTACTTGTTGAATTTAACTCTGCTATCTAATCATGAGACAATAAATATCACAACAATCTTGATAGTTTTGTCTTAAATTTTTAATAAAATGTAATAATTACTATTTATATCAGCAGAACTATTTTTTCAATGCATGCACGATTAATTCCATCTTAAAGGGTAAATGTACATTTAATTACATGAAATCTGTTAATATTTGAGTAATTTGACTAACAAAAAATGAGAATATATTCAAACAGATGGCTATAATAAATTATATAAAACATAACATATTCTTAAACTACAAAGTTATAAAATTATCAGAAAATTATTGTGAAGAAGTATTCAATTGTCAAGACTTTATCAACATTACATAGGCAAAAGAACATGGTTATGTATTATGACTTGCTGCATAATACTGGAAAGAGTTTATGAGAGATTTCTGAGAAACAGGTAGGCATTGCTATAACCTTACATATCCTTTCTGAGAATGCAAGTTAACTGAAATATCAAGTGGATAAATATTTAATTCTTGTCTAGAAGACAAGATAAATTAACTAGAATAATAGCTATATGAAAATGCACTTGGAGTGATGCACAGCAGTGGTTAATACCACATGAGGGAATATAGGCAAATGGTTTAATTGAACCAAAAAAATAAAATTGCATCAAAGTTCACAGTTCTAGAATGTCTAAACCAAAGTCAACTTTTATTGATATTTAAAGCAGTGAAACCACTTTCATCGATCAATTTTGTGCGGTAGATGATGCACTATGAGAGACACATCCATAATGTGCTGTACAAAGCATTCTAAGTAGTGTTAGCAATATATTAAAAATAATGTTGATGTTCCAAACAAGTTTTGACTGATAGTTAAATTTTGAAACAGATGACTTTAAATAGTTTCTGAACTTATTACATGGTGGATTTGACATTAAAAGCAGAACTTGCATTCCTAAAAATTGATTTAATTTTTAGATAAAAAGTTCCTTTTGATGTAGATTATTGAAAGTAAAATTTGCTAATACTATGTGGACCAACATTTGAGTTCCTTCTGTGTATAGAACACTGAATTATTTGAGAATTTAGACAAGAAATATTCAATGTAGCCTTATTGAATTACACTTAGAAGTTTTAAAAAGTATATACATATACATGTACATATACATACACATTATACATAAACATACATGTAGATAAACACTAAAAATGTTGCTAATTGCTCTTCTTCATGTTTCAAAAAATTAATAGTAGCACTAAATTATAATACTAGTTTTTGATGGGAAAATACGAGTCATAACCAGATTATTTTTGTTTTATCCAAACTTGTATATTGTTACAGATTACTGTAATTTTGATTAAATATAGAATCATAACATAAATTTTCTTTCTCACCATCAAAAAAATCACACCTTCAAAAACATTAAGCTATATTCATACTAAATAAGAAATTTAGGAACCTCAACCAAATGAACAATGCAAACACACTAAAAAGCTAGAAAACTCTTTTCACTGTGGTTAGTATTATTATTAATTTGAAGGTAATCATGTTGGGTATGGGAATATAGAAAAAAGATGAAAATTAATATAGTTATTTGTGCTTCTTTTCTTCTTCCTTCTCTTGCCTCCTCCCCCTATTTTTAACGAGAATTTTTGTTAGTTTGATTTCTTATACTGACTAACACCATATAGAGTGACATAAGTAGCACTAAGGGTACTGAATTATAAGAAGAATTTTCCAGAAAATGACAGGAGAAATAAGGATGAGGGAAAAACAAGTCTGGGGAAGGAGAGACTTATTAAAGGATGTTGATGGTTAAGTAGTGTGTGCTTAGCTGCATGCCACACAGTGTAGGACTTTAGGAAAACGGGGAAATCATTGTTTTCGAAAGTTTTGCTGAGTTTGGCTCTACATACACATTTTCTGACTTGTTCAGTTGTCAGCCTGTCCTCCAGCCTCTACCACCTCTCCTTCCTTCTTTTCTCTACGAATATTTCCCTTCTTATACTTTCTTTTCTCCTACTTGTATTGCATACAATTTGCATGTAAACTAAGGTTCCATTGCTGTTTGAGAATAACTTTTGTGGAGGAAAAAGAGAGTGTAGCTTAAGGGAAAGCAAAATGTGAAAATGGGAAGATGGAGCATGTCAGAGCACAAAGGGCCATTGGGCTTTATAAAGGCAATGGGTTTCCAGAATGCCTTTATGCAGAGAGTGCTTTTTCTTATTGAAGTTTCCTTTACAAGCCCCTTTCTCTATTGTTTCCTCCATCTTCAGTTCTGCAGATATCTTCATTGGTGAAGCCTGTCATCTTGGTAATGTTTGCATTAATATAGGGCTATGGCAATTTCTTAGAGTTCTGAAGCCCAGGTAGCACATTTGAATTCTGACCTTTGTTTCCCTGAAAACAATGAATTAATCTGATGGTTGGTGTTTAAGCCACTGAAGTAGGCCTATGGGGGCAAATTGGACTTTTCTATTGCTTTCGATCAGAGTTTTATGCAATTTCCTCTCTTTCTAATCACATCTATTCACATTCACTGGGGCTGTTGTACCTACTGTCTTCCAAGCACTGCACTGTGTGTTTTACATAATAATCACATTTAAACCTTAGCATGTAAAATTGCATGCATACAATACCAACCTGCTGTATCTTCCACTTTGGGTCTTCATCTGACAGGGGATTACATGTACCACCCATTTCTACCTACATTTGCTTTCTCATTTTTTTTCCACCCTGCAAGTATCTCAGGTTTGATCAGTGCTTTATAAAGTCAGTGATTTGTCTTCTCATTCAAAACGGCATAGTCATGTGATCTACTAAAAGCTCTTCTGTGGTAATTGATTTATCACTCTTATCATTTAATTCAATGCATAGAGCTGAAATTTTGGTTTAATAGCTAAGTGCACTCAAGAGGATTTCCCACATTAATGCAGGGCTATGGCAATTTCTTACAGTTCTGAACTTATAAAATTGACAGAATACAATGTAGTCATTACACGGTATGAGTTTTCCGATGGAAATATGTTAATGAAGGTTAATATATGGCGTTTGGTTTATTATACTTTGTAAATGTATACAAATGAAATAAAAGCAGAAATGAAACAAAAGAGAAACTACCTAGTTCTGAAGGCAATGAAGACATTTTTTGGCCTTAGGCCAAAAAAGTGCTATGTGAGGAAGATTAAGTGTCAAAAAAATGCTATGAAGTGTCAACATGCATTTGAGGGTGGGGTAGACAAAGTACAATAATCTTCTGCAAGTATTTAAGAAAATAGACAATTTCTTTCATCTCTCTATTCCTTGAACTGGATATAGCCATACTACTAGGCAAATACAATTCATCCAATATAATAAATATTTAAGACAAACTGTTTTGTAAATTTTGTGGAATTGTTTTCTTTTTCTTCTCTCTCTCCATTCTTTTCTTTTTTTTTTTTTGATATGGGTTGGGATTTGCTATTATGAAACATGCAAAAAGCTTATATTTTCAAAAGTTTAATATATTTCGCCATTTACAAGGAGTCAGGAAAAGTAGTTTGATAGAACCACTATTTAGCTTGCATGTTAAATGTAATAATTCATAAAAGACATTCTAACTTGATCAATTATTTTAAAAGTAGTTATAACTTGGTAGAAACAGTTTTCTGTGCTATATGTTTGGCAACATAATCTAAATAGACTTTGGGGGGAACTGTATTATAGTATGAAGGCTTCTCTTACTGGCTCAGAAAAGCAAGGTAAAAATAGAGACATTTATTATTTTACTCTCCTGATTCCATTTTAGTATTTGTCAGTTATGAAACTGCTCTCTTCATTATAAATATCAGAGTCACAGGAAGAAATATGTGCCTTGGGTGACCTAATAGATAAAGATGAAAAAACATAGCTTTGAAGTTTTACTCATAATATTTTACATATACTTGTTGGAGATCAAACCAGTTAGCTTTTCAAATAGTTATAGAAATCATTCCTCAAAGGGGAATGTTCACTGATGGAGTTCAGGACATGCTACCCCAAAATATGATACCTTAGCATACTGAGTATTTTAAGCCAAAGGAAGTTGAGAAAACTGCAGGAGCAGGAAAGTCTTTCTGACATGTTTTCCATCCTTTTCTCCTTTTTATTTTTTTTCTTAGATACAGGGTCTCACTCTGTCACCCAGGCTGCAGTGTCATAGCACAATTATGCCTCACTAGGCTCAAGCAATCCTCCCACCCCAGCCTCTGAAGTAGCTGAGGTATAGACACATGCCATCACACCCACCTAGTTTTTTGGGTAGAGCTGGGTTCTTGCTACATTGCTCAGGCTAGTCTCAACTCCTGACCTCAAGCGATCCTCCCACCTCAGCCTCCCAAAGTACTGGGATTACAGGCATGAGCCACCACTCTCAATCAACCACTTTTCTTTCCTGAAGCAGGCAATAAAAACTGACTGACCTTTTTCTGAAATAGTTCATCCCAGAGAGGCCCTCTCTATACCCAGAGGAAAAGAATACTCTTATCTCTGAAGACACTGGGACAGGGAGAAGAGAATCGCAACAAACAAGATTTCTTAAATGCCCCTGCATTTCATTACCATTAGATCATACCATTGTCCTGCAATCATGTTGCACAAATATCTATAAAAATACAGTTTTCCCTCTTTCTTTGGTGTTTTCATTTTTAAAGCCTCCTGTGTAATATAAAATTTATGCTAAATAAATTCATGTGCTTTTCTCTTGTTAATGTGTCTTCTGTTATAGACATCTCAGCCATGAGATTTGTGATGGGTGAGAAGATATTTCTTGTCAACTCCTTTATCACAAACAAAAATAATTCTCTCAATAAGTGTTTCTTATCTTACACAATTGCTTTAAAGTTTAACCCTACTTACTGCAACATGCACTGTTTCTAAATTTATAAAATCAAAATATTTCTCCAGATATGCTAGCCAAGCAAAATAAACAGCTATTTTAAAAATATTCCTAAATACATGATGATACTATAATAATAATAATGACCTTAGTATGTTTGAAATTTAAATACAAAGAATAAAATTATAATTGTAGTGCTGTGTCACTAAAGAGTTGAATGGTTAAGACACATTAAAGAAAGAGGAATAATACATTTTCTTTGTTTTTTAAAATATCATTGATTAGAAGATGTGACAATTTAGTAACAGCTATTTATAGAAGAAATTACAGTAAGTGAATTTATAACTGGTATATTAGAATTTCATAACTATTAAAATGTAGACATATGTATACATTATATTCACATATGTATGTATAAATACACATATGCAAGCACACACACATACATACATATAGAATTATTTCAAAGAATCCCTTGCATGTTATGGATTCTTGGCATCATGAAGAAGGAGAAAAATAGCTTAGTGTGAGAGTTCTCCAGGTGTAGTTTTTGTACTTTCAGATGTAAAATACAAAGGCAACCATATCTGCATAGAAATGTTCTGCACATTTGCTATTTCAAAGAAACACTGTAATTAACACTATGGTTAACATGACTTATGCATGTTTAAATCAAAAGAAAAATAATATATTTAAAGTAAGGGGAAAAGTAAAAATATTCTGCCCTAATTGGCAGCTTTTTTTCTATATTAGTGTGGCCTTCTATGAAGGTTCCCACAACTCATAGAAGACTGTCAGCTTCTGCACGAACTCAACAGAGTTCTTGTTTTTTTATTTGATGTGCTTTTGATGTTCAAGTTTGTTCTGTAGCTATTAATGTCTCCCCTGGCCTAGCTACTTTTTTTCTCTTTTCCAGAAATTTGTACTCCTAACATGTCTTAACTCTGTTTCTGATGCCTGAAGCATTTGCATCAGGCAAATGCTTTCTTGTTAGTGGAAGGAATGATACAAAATCAGCAAGCCTGTTGTTGAATGGCTCCACAAAAGTCAAAGTAATATTCTCAGATAAGTGAAGCTAACAATTCCAGCAAGATATTCTTTCCATCCAGAAGCAGTTTTCTTGCTTGCCATGGATGTTATCATATCTTTTGTGATTAATCAATTCAAAAAATTCCCAGTAGTTTGGGAGGCCGAGGCAGGCAGATCACTTGAGATCAGGAGCTCGAGACCAGTCTGGCCAGCATGGTGAGACCCTATCTCTACTAAAAATACAAAAATTAGCTATGCCTGGTGGGGTGCACCTGTAATCCCAGCTATTCAGGAGGCTGAGGTAGGAGAATTGATTGAACCTGGGAGGCGGAGGTTGCAGTGAACCAAGGTCACGCCACTGCACTCCAGCTTGGGCAACAGAGCAAGACCTTGTCTCAAAAAAAAAAAAAAAAACTCCTGTGTGATTCACAGGCTACTCATACTCTATATTATTTTTGTTTGAGGCCTGAAGATTTGTTTTCAGGGTATACTCTCTGAACAGAGGTTTTGATAGTTCAGTTTTTTCAAAAAAGTTTGTACAAGTTGAACCTAGACAAATCAATAAAGACAACCCTACCTACAAAATAACCACAGTCAAACCTACTTAAGAAAAAGCCACCACTAATTTAACAATAATTATAGTTTCTTCCAAAAGTTAGAAATGACATGTCAATGAAATAGCATTCTTATTCTATGGATAGTATAACAGGGTTTTTGTGAAATAATTATAATCCAGCTTCTCAATCATTAAACTTCCTTGAAAATATCTATAAACTGAATAAGAAACAAAACAATTGGATATCTATCTCTCTGCAAAAATAGTGGACAATGTGCCCATATCTACCTAGGCTAATAACCTATATTATTTATACCATTTTCCAGTTTCCATGGTGTACATACTTGTACCATGGGTAATTTCAAGTTACCAAATCCTCATAATTGGAAGGAGATATGTACACCTGGGTCTTAGGAGGCAGTACTAGCTAGTGCCAGCACATCACAGATCTAAGTGATTGTTGTTGAATTTCCCATAATGTGTAAAATAATATGAAAATGTCAGTGCAAAAAAGTTGAACTTAGGACTAAGAACTTTTAGTAATATAAGTTAAAGGTTTCCCAGTGTTCTCAATTAAAATCTTAATACGTGATACCCTTTTATTTTCATAGCACTTTTTAATGTCTGAAATTATCAATTTTATTTATTGATGTTTGTCTGTCTCCTCATAACTAACGGTGGAACTCCATAAAATTGGGATTACATATGTTTTGTAGAATGTTTATCTAGTAACAACAAATATACATAGCATGTATTGGGCCCTTCATTAACATGTTAAATAAATAAGTCAACCTTTAAGTTAAAGTGTTATACATTTGGTTCTAAGTTACATTAATATTTCATTTTTTAAGTAATTAATAATTTTATTTAAAAATTGTGGTAATATGGATTTGGGTGGATACTGTTAATCTTTACTCCCACTTTTTATGCAGGTATCTCTTTTGTAAAAAAATAGCTTTATATTGAATTTTAAAAACTCCTTTTATAGGCTACAAATGCCAGTTTGTAAGCATACTCTGATGCCTATCTAAATAATAATGTTTTGACAGTTATTAAAGTCCTGCAGAAAATAAGCTGCACCATGTAGCTTTACAACACAGATATAGGAGGGGGAAAAATAATGGAAAATCATTTATATTGCTACTTTAACATAAAGTTAATTGGGGCTTATTTAAAAATTCCTTAATATTTCAGTTTTAATTCCAAACTGCGATATTTATTTATTTCATTCATTTTAAATATTAATTTAGCATTTACTATGTGCTAGCATTTAATGTGTAGGTACCATAGTGAAAAACACAGAATACTAATCTTAGAGCAAAAATATTTTAAGAAAGATATGGAATATAAACAAGAAAATGAACAACTAAATAACAATAATATGGACCTTGTGGAAAATATATAAAAGATAGGAACAATTCTATATGATTTATATTGGCCGATCAGGGAAGTTTTCTTTGTAGAGTGACATTTCAGAAGAGACATGAAAAATATAAAGAAGTAGAAAGGCAGGTAGATCAGCAGGTGGAGCACCTTTGGTTGGAATTAGTTTGGATTTTTTAGGGAACAATATGAATTCCACGGTACCTCGAGAACTGTCAGAATAGAAAAGAGTGATGGGAGTTGATCCAAAGAGTAGGCTGGGTGATTTCATTTTGGCTCCTGTGGGTTTTGTTAAGGAGCTTGGATTTTATTGTAAATGTAATGGAGAAGTACTGGAGACTTATAAAGCGAGGAGTGATGAGATGTGAAGTAGAATTTTTGGAGATTTGTCTGGCTACTATATGGAGATAGGAAGAGTAAGTTCTAGGGATACATGTAGAACCTGCAAGCTCTTACAGATGAAAGATGATGGACATGTCAGAAATCATTTGAAAGTAGTAGCCTGGACTTGGTAATATATTATTATGGGTGAAGAAGGAAAGGGCAGTTAAGAATCACTTCTAAATCTGGCCCGAGCAAGTAGAAGAATAGTGCTGTTTACCGAATTAGGAAGACTGGTGTTAGAGTAAATTATGCCCACTAGGTATTTACTGTATGAGTCTGCAGCTCAAGGTGGAAAATTGGGGCTAAAGATGTGTTCTTTGGAGTCAATGATGATGACATTCGATGGTATTTATAGCCTTAAAGCTAGATGAGATCACTAGTAAGTATATACAGTTAGAGAAGAGGAAAAAACTCAAGAACTGAGCCCAGGAGCACTCCAACCTTTAGTGACCCAAACTAGTAAGAAGGTCTAGCAAAAGATAAGAAGTTGCAGCCAGGAAGAAAACCAGAGTATGATATAAAAGCCAAGCAAAAACACAATACAACATAACAACAACCACAACAACAAAAACGTGTTTCAAGAAGTAGTGAACTGAACTGCATCTGTTAAGTCATATTAGAAGAAACACAGATTGAATTTTCAATTATATTGGAGGAATTTTATTAGAGTAGTGGAGAAGAAAATCTAATTCACCAAACTTAAGAGAAAGTGAAGGAAAATAAGTAAACAGGCAGTGTATAAAATTCTCTTAAGGAGTTTTGCTAAAAAGAGGATTAGATAAATGGGCAAGAGCTGGAAAGAATTTAGACAAATGGGTTCGGGAAAGTTTTGTGGGTTTTGTTTTTTAGTAATAAGATATATTGAAGCATATTTATATTTTGATGAAATTAGTAGGACAGGAAGAAGTGAAAAAAATGATAAGGAAAATCTTTGATGAGACAAGAAATTTAATTTAGTACAGAAGTGGCTAGAGATAGAAGCAGAAAGAATTTATTCATTAGAACAAGAGGAATGGAAAGTTGAACTGGAGTTGGAAAAGATAAGATATGTCTCTTCTGCTTACTGCTATTTTATCATTGAAATAAAAAGTGAAGTTATCAGCTGACAATGGGAAAATTGAAAGGGTTGATGCAGAAGGTTAAAGAAACAACTACAAAACAGTCAACTCAAGCGTTTAAGAATAAATGATGGCAGAATTACTAAGCACAGTTAGAGACAGCGTGGGATTTGCTGTCATGAATGAAAATGAGATGAGAAAGCATGGGGTGGGCGGGTGTGTATGTGTGTGTTTTGCAACTTTAAATACTCAAATGAAGTCAAGGATAATATTTAAACTCTATAGGGAGGAATCCTTTCTAAATAGTCATATCATATTAAATAGTTGTGAAATATTTTTACTAATATTCCTGGATACAGGCATACTATAGGTAAAGAGCTTGTTAAATGTGAGTTTGGATTTCCTAGGAATGTATGCCTGAGGGAGAGATTCACAAAGCATTTGAACATGGATCAAAGGGCATGCTTTTAGTAACAAATCTATAAGCACAAGAAAAGAAGTGAGGAGATGAAGAAATAATAAATAGTGAAAAAATAAGCTAATGTCAATCACTTCTTAGAATGAGATTATGGTAGTTTATTTGCAAATATGGCCATATAAATTATTTCCAGCTATGTATGCACACTCATTTTCAATATGTTTTTTATCACACCCATGAAAAGCAGAATCTATTATTTCACCCCTTAAATCTGGATTATGCTTGTGACTAGCCTTGGCCAACTGAATGCAGAGGAAGTGACGCTGTGTAACTTCTGAACCTAGGCCTCAAGATATCTCACAGCTTCTTCATTTGCCTTCTTGAAACGCTGCTACCACCATGTAGAAAACTAGGGCATGAGAGATCATGTATATATGAGACAGAGAGAGAGAAAGAGAGAGAGAGACCTAGCTGACAACTAGCAATAACCACCAGAAATTGCCAAAACACAAACTCATGAGCTAATAAATTGTTATTTGAAGCTATTACATCTTAATGGTTTGTAATGTAGCAATAAACAATTGATACAGGGACATTAGAGTATACGAGCTAGAAAAATAAATTATAATGAGCTGTGTTAATTACTGCCCCATTTCAGTCCTGGATTCATCTAAATATCCTATCATATAAAGAACAAATTTCAATGCTTTCAGTTTAACTTGAATGAAATAAAAAAGAGAAGAATGAAAAGAATATAGGTAATATATACAATACAAATACACAGATTAAACACTGAAGCTTTTTATTTTATATTTGTAAATACTCGAGAGAGCTCAGACAAAACCATTACACACAATGATCTTCACATTCATCAGTACAAACTAACACACTCAGGGATAGGAGCCACTCACTCCCCAGAAACTCCTGCATCAGTTGGCATTTCAGTACAATCCACTACAAGAAGTGGTTTGTTTAATACTACCGTGGATAAACAACAGCCAATTTCCCCTTGGAAAGGAGCTCAACCCACTTTCAAGCCCAATAACATGAACAACCATATCCTACAACTTCATATTTGCGTCTCTTTGTTGGGGCAACTCCTAATACCAATTTCTATATTAGGTCCATTCAGCAAACAGACACCATACCAGTTATTTGAAAAGAGAAAACTTAATATAAATAATCGTTAACTGGTTATCTGGAAGCCTAAAATGAGATCTCTAAAGTATCATAATTGTAGCAATTACAAAGAATAGTTAACAAATATGGAGTTGAAAGGATAGATAAATTATATTTAAGTTATTAAAGTTTATAGGAAAGGACCCTAAGAAGCCAAAACTAAAACCTCTGATGAAGAGGTCCTGCACAGCTAATGTTGGTGTCTCCAATCTTGGAATCTTATAAGCCTGGAATCCTGACTTCTAAAAATAGGACACCAAGTTAGTTAGTGTTGGTCTCTCTAGGAGTGAGACAAAATGAAACTGATTATGCAAGGGCTGGAAAAATGGCAAACCAGATGTAGCTGCTGGTGTAAGAAGAAATTTTTCCTGCTTGGGTAAAGAAACATTGCTGCAGTGACTCAAAGTTACAAGCAGATAAGGAGCTCACAGGATGCCACAAAAACAGGAACAAGAAAGTCCCTCTTCTTCCTCCAGGCTTGTAGTCTTTCTCTAGAGCATCTTTTGGGAAGAGCCAGTTATTGAGCCAGGTAGCAGGGCAGAAATGTGTTTTGCAGATATCTAATTTCAATATCACAAAACGGAGTCTAGAAGAGGGAGTATAGAGATGAAGACAATACCTTAATAAGCTGAATACAACCCAGAGATTAAGAAAGAAACAGATTAGTGTAGGTAAGACAAATCTGAGAGTTTAGGTCCCATATTAGAGAGGATTTAGTGGTGCAACCATTTTGGTTTAGGGTGAAACCCTCTACTGCAACAACATCAATGACAAAAGATTATTTCCAGCAGGCACTGTAGCCTAGTTTAGAATCATCTTGTTCTATAGAATGGCATTAAATCATTTTCAGATTGCAATAGCCCAAAGTATTAATAGAGAACAAATAGAAATTGTGTCTGTAATAAGGTAATATCATCATTGGCATTTAATTATTTCTACAACAATTTTTGAAGAAAATACTTTTCAAAACATAAATATTAATCAGGGTATGACTGAGCACTGGCAAGAAGAATATAAAATATATGACTCAGCAAGACAAACCACACAATTTTTTTAAATGGCATATATACTATAAATAAAAACATGTAAGAGTGATTAACATCATTAATTATCAAGCAAATGCAAATTAAAACTGCAGTTGAATACCACAGTATATCCACAGGGATGAATAAAAATAAAGATTGTAGACACCAACTGTTGGTGATGATATGAAGCAACTAGGATTTTCATATAACATTTGTGGGAATGCAAAATGGTACAAACTCTCCTGAAAAAGGCTTGGTAATTTCTTATAAACCAAAGCACATAATTCCAAGTCTAGGAATTTACCCAAGAAAAATGAAAATATGTACACAGAAAAACATGAGACAAATGTTCACACAAATTTTTTTCATAATTTCCAAAACCTTAATTATATCAAGGTATCTGTCAATAGGAGAGCAGATTAACTAATATACACCTATGCAATGGAATACTACTCAGTAACAAAAAGGAAGACACTACTGATATATGTAAAAACATGTATGAAACTCAAGAACTTTGAGTGATATAAGCCTTCTAACAAAAAATACACATACTATATGGCTCTATTTTTATACAGTTCCAAAAAAGCTACAACAAATGTATTATGAATAAAAACAAAATATGATTTTAGATTTAAAATGGGGTCAGAGATTGATTTGGAAGGGTCATGAATGCACTCTGGGGAGATGATAGTGTTACCTATCTTGATATGGGCTTAAGTCGTGTGGGACACTTTTTAAAAAAATCTCAAAATCTAATTTATTATGTTAGAGTCTTATCAAAAAGAATATAAAATCTATAAATATTGAAGTATAGTTAATCTTATGTATATCAAAAATATAATAGAGTAGAATATTGATATTTTCAACTTTATAATTGATAGTAAATAAGCTATGGACATAAGAGGAATGTATAAAATGATAGATATGTGATAGTAATCAAGTAAACATATTAAAATGTTAATAGTGAATTATAGATAGCGTTGTATATGCATATTTACTGTAACAATCTTTTAACATGCCCTGTGCTGAAAACTTTATTTATTTTTATTTTTTTATTTATTTACTTTTTGAGACAGGGTCTCAGTCTGTTGCCCAGGCTGGAGTACAGTGGTGCGATCTTGGCTCACTGCAACCTCCGCCTCCCAGGTTCAAGCGATTCTCCCACCTCAGCCTCCCAAGTAGCTGGGACTACAGGCATTCGCCACCATGACCAGCTAATTTTTTTTTTTTTTTTTTTTTTTGGTAGAGACAGGGTTTCATCATTTTGGTCAAGCTGGTCTCCAACACCTGACCTCAAGTAATCTGTCCACCTCAGCCTCCCAAAGTGCTGGCATTACAGGCATGAGCCACCACACCAAGCCCCGAAAACTTTGCATAACAAGAACTGTAGAAAAAAAGAATACTATGCACAGCAGGAGACCAGTCACCATGAACACTAACTAGAAGAACAAACGAGTAATAAACACAGGCCAACAAGATTTTAAGATTGGAGTTAGTTAGTCAAAAACTGGAAAATTTATTCTTAAAATATTTAAAGAGATAAGCAAGACTGATAATTTTATTAGAGAACTGGAAATTATTTTTTGAGAAGACCTTAGCATGTTTGAAGGAAAACCAAACATACATTCAAGAAATAAAACTGAAATAAGAACTCAGAAAATGGATTCAATGGCAGATTTAAATTCCCTGAAGGGAAAGTTGATGTACTGCACAATATATCAGAAGAAAACTCTGAATTTAGCATAGCAATAAAATGAATAGGAAATACAGAAAACAATCAGAGAAAAAAGTAAGCCTTCATGTGTATAATTGGTGTCTCAAACTGAGAGGAGACATCTGAGCAAAAACAATTCTTAAAAAAATACATGGCTGGAAAATTTCCAAAATAGATGAAAGACATCAAACCACACCTGCAAAGAAATCTTCAAGCCCCAAGCAGAGTAAATGCAAAGAAAACCACACTTAAGCACATCTTACCACAACTACTGAAAATACAATGACAAAGGACATGTAAAAAGTAATGAAAGGAAAACAAGGAAAATTGCCTTCATAAAAGATTTGACTTCTCAACAATATAACCTGAAAGTTATCTTTAATTAAGTTTTAAAAAGCCAATAGAAAATAGATACCCAGGGTTATTTCTAAAAGTAGAAAAAATTACCCCCAAAATATAACTAAATGTTATATTTTGAATATTCCTTGGGAAAGGAATGCGGTGTAATGAGAATGTTAATTGTAATCATAAATATGAATAACTACTGGCTTTATCAAGCAATAATAGTAATATAATCAAAATTAGTAGCCCCAACATAAGTAATAAGTCAAAGGAAATAAATGGATTATAATGTTCTAAGATCTCTTACTGTCAGAAAAGAGGCAAATGTACCAATTAACACAATTAACAAGAGACATTTATATGTCAGTGACACATATTGTAATTCCAGAGTAAACATACAAAAACCATCAAAAGTTCTTAAGTAGCAAACAGAGAATATTGAGAATAATAAAATCATCAAATAAAATGAGCCTAGAAAAAAATGGAAAAGAAATAAAAACGAAGCAGAAACTCCAGAAATAGTGTACTAAGATATATATTTAAAGAAAAGTTATCAGTATTTGTATTACGTGAGTGAGTTAAAATGTCCAATTAAAATGAAGCATTATCACACTGAAAAAATGTATACATTGTTTAGAAAGGAAATAAACAAAATATTCAAACACATAAAAGTAGGAAACTCTCTGGAAAAAAAAATACACCATGTAAAAGAGTAAACAAAATAGGGCTTGTAGCTATACTAATATTCAACAAAGTGAACTTTAAGCTAAAAAGATTTCCAAAGATAAAAATTAATATTTTACAATAACAAATATCAATTAATTCAGGATGTTAAATTAATTACTCTTAAAATATATAAAACAAGTAAAAAGATACATGCTTGTTGGTCAGAGTCTAGAAAATTTCAATTTGATAGAAGGAATAAGTTCAAGAGATGTGCTGTGCAACATGTTGACTATAGTAAATAACAATGTATTGTATTCTTGAAAATCTTTAAGAGAGAAAATATACATATCAAAGAGATACATAAATGTATAATTATACCAGGAGATTTTTCCCACATTTCTGTCAGTATAACTGACTGACACAGAAAACAGTAAGGCTGTAAAAAATTTGAACATCATTGAATACATGGATCATAAAGCTATATAGAATACTCAGCTAACATCTAGAGAAAACACATGCTTCCTAATGGACATGGAACATTACCAAATGCTGGCCCATAAAGAAAATCTCAACAAATTTTTTATGATTTAAATTGTGTTCTTTGACGTCAGAGGAATTAAGTTAGAAATCAGTAACAAAAAGAAAACTAGAAATCAAAAATTAAGCAACATACTTCTAAGTAATCTAAATCTAAAAAATATGTCCAGTATTATCATTGGAAAAATGCAAATTATATTTGTAATGAGATACCACCACACCCTATCAGAATTGCTGAAGTTAAAGATTGACAATATTTAATTTGAAGGGGACGTGCAGTAACTGGAATTTTCATGCATACTGTTAGGAGTGTAAATGAGTGTAATGTTGGTCCTCTGTTTGGCAGTAAGCACTAAAGCTCAAAATACATGGCTTTTCACTCAACGATTCTAATTCTGGGTATAGAAGACTGCATAAGTGCACCAAAAAAGATAGACAAGAATGTACACTATAGCATTGTTCATAATAGCAAAATTTAAAACAAAATTATATATCCCTATGACTACATAGTGTACTTATAGAAAGGAAACTGAGCAAATGATAACTATACACAAAATGTGGATGAATCTTACAAACATAAAGTTGAGCAAGATATTTCAGACACAACAGAGTATACAATATCGGATCTCATTTATATTAATATAAAGTTCAAACACAGTGAAAACTTGACTATAGTTGTAGAAGTCACGATAGGAATTACATTGTGAGTGAAGCGGAGGGATTAAGATGGAATGTAGAGACTGGGAGATAGTATGGAGAGAGAGACTTCTGGAGTACTAGATATGCTCTATTTTCTGATTTGAGTGATTGTTACATGGCCTTGTTCACCATATGAAACTTCACCTATGTGACAGTCTTTATGTACCTATGTTTACTTATGTTATGCCTAATTTAAATAGTTTTCTTTTTTAAAAAAGTCACGTTGAGGAGAAAATAGTGGAACATGAGAACAACAGTGGATATATACACCCTGCCAAAAAATTAAATTAAACCATGCGGTAAAGTTCTCTGCCCTCCAGCCAGCCCTTTACCTGTAATATGCAGGCCATCTAAATGTAGCTGAACAACATTGGCATACTCAGAAGTACTGAAATGAACAGTATATCCAGAAAGCCAGGGAATCGGGATAAAAAAAGTGGCATAGTCTGAGACATAATGTCTTTGTGACTAATAGTGACAGCAGTGGATATCAGAAAGAGATAGTAGCATTGTTCTCCAAATTAACAGCTTGGCCTTGTTTAGGACTTATTCTATCAGCAGAGAATAGGTTGGACTTAGACCATAGTTTAGGGCAATAAAGACCAAAAAAAACAAACAAACAAGGCAGCAGTTGTTACCTTATGTGTTTGTATTCTTCCTTATGTCATCATTATGTCCCTAACACATAAAATTTTGATGAAAATAATCTTTCAACAAATGTTTGCTCATTTGAGTTGTTTATAATTAACAGAAATAACAGTTCTTACTAGAATTTGGGGGCCCTTGGTAGTTGATGTATTCAATTAACTAGTTGATGTATTCCATCTTAGAAGAGGAAAATCAAGATGTCCAAACAAGACTCCACTGATTGACAACCCTGTCCCTTGGAGGATCACTAAATTTAACAACAATCTACACAAAACAAAAGCACCTTTATAAAAACCAAAAATTAGGTGAGCACTCACTGTACTTGGTTTTAACTTTATATCACTGAAAAAGGCACTGAAGAGGATAGGAAAGATAGCCCTGAATTGCCTACAGTACGGTTCTCCCATCCCCAGGCAGTGGCTACATGGTGCTGACAGAGAATCTCTGTGCCTGAGAGAGGGAGAGTGCAATAATTGTGAGATTCTGCACTGAACTCAGTGCTGTCCTATCACAAGCAAAACCAAGCTGAATTCAGCTAATGCCTACCCACAGAGGGAGCATTTAGTCCAGACCTATCTAATATGTCTGGCAACAGACTTTTCAGTGGAAACTTTGTAAGTCAGGAGAGAGTGGCATCACATATTTATTGTGCTGAAGGAAAAAACCTTTTACCAATGAATAGCATATCTGATGAAAGTAATCCTTCACACATGAAGGAGAAATAAAGACTTTCACAGACAAACAAGAGCTGAGGGATTTCATCAGCACCAAACCTGTCCTACAAGAAATGCTAAAGGGAATACTTCAATCAGAAAGAAAAAAAAAAAAAGGTTAATGAGCAATAAGAAATAATCTGTAGGTTCAAAACTCCCTGGTAATAGTAAGTACACAGAAAAACACAGAATATTATAACACTGTAACTGTGGTGAGTAAACTACTCTTATCTTAGATAGAAAGACTAAAAGATGAACCAATACAAAATAAATAACTACAACAACTTTTCAAGACGTGGAAAGTAAAATGAGATATAAATAGAAACTATAAAAAGTTAAAACGCAGGAGGAAGAAGTTCAGTTGTCAAGTTTCTATTAGCTTTCTTTTTGCTGGTTTGCTTATGCAAACAGTGTTAAGTTGTTATCAGCTGAAATAATGAGTTATAACACAGTATTTGAAAGCCTCATGATAACCTCAAATCAAAAATTATACAACAAATATACAAAGAACAAAAAACAAGAAATTAAATCATACCACCAGAGAAAATCACCTTCAATAAAAAAGAAGACAAGAAGAAAGAGAACACCTCAAAACAACCAGGAAACAAATAACAAAATGGCAGAAATCCTCAATTATCAATAATAACACTGAATGTAAATGAACTAAACTCTCCAATCAAATGACATTTAGTGGTTGAATGATTCCAAAAAATAAGACCTAATGATCTGTTTCCAACAAGAAAACCACTTCATTTATAAAGACACATGTAGACTGAAAATACAGAGATGAAGATATTCCATGCCAAAGGAAACCAAGACAAAGCAGAAGTAGCTGTACTTATATCAGAAAACATAAATTTCAAGATAAAAACCATAAGAAGAGACAAAAAAGGTCATTATATAATGATAAAGGGGTCAATTTAGCAAGAGGATATAACAATTGTAAATATATACATGCACCCAACACTGGAGCACCAAATATATGAAGCAAATATTATTAGAGCTAAAGATAAAGATAAATCCCTATACAATAATAGCTGGAGACTTCAACACACCACTTTCAGAATTGGAAAGGTCTTCCAGACAGAATATCAAAAAAGAAACATCAGTCTTAATCTGCACTATAGACAAAATGGACCTAATAGATATTTACAGAACATTTTATCCAATGACTACAGAAGACATTCTTTTCCTCGGCACATGGATTATTCCCAATAACAGATCATATGTTAGGTCACAAAACAAATCTTACAACATTCAATAAAATTGAAATAATATCAAGCATCTTCTCTGACAACGATGGAATAAAACTAAAAGTCAATAACAAGAAGAATTTTGGAAACTATACACATACATGGAAATTAAACAATATGCTCCTGACTGACCAGTCAATGAAGAAATTAAGAAGGGAATTGAAATTTTCTTGAAACAAATGATAAATGGAAACACAACATACCAAAACCTATGGGATACAACAAAAGCAGTACTAACAGGAAAGTTTACAGTTATAAGCACCTACATCAAAAAAGAAATATTTATGCAAAATCCTCAACAAAATACTAGCAAACCAAAATCAACAACACATTAAAAAATTATTCATCCTGAACAAGTGGGATTTATCCCAGGCATGCAAGAATAGCTCAGCATACACAAATCAATGTGATAGAGCATATCAACACAATGAAGAACAAAATCCATATGATGATTTCAACTGACGCAGAAAATTCAGTATTCCTTCATGAGAAAAAAAAAGAAGAAAAACCCTAAAAACCCTTGGTATAGAAAGAACATACTTCAACATAATAAAAGCCACATGCAACAGACCCATAGCTAGTATCATACTGAATGAGAAAAATCTGAAGCCTGTCCTCTAAGATCTGGAACGTGACAAGTATGCCCACTTTTATCACTGTTATTCAACATAGTAGTGGAAGTCTTAGCTAGAGCAATCAGACTTAAAAAAGAAATAAGGGACATTCGAGCTAGAAAGGACGAAATCAAATTATCCTTGTTTGCAGATGATATGATCTTGTATTTGGAAAAATCCTATGATACCAGCTAGCAATTGTTGAAACTGATAAACAAATTCAGTAAAATTGCAGGATATAAAATCAACATAAATCAGTAGCATTTCTCAATGCCAATAGCAAACAATCTGAAAAAGAAATCAATAAAATAATCCCATTTACAATAGCTATGAATAAAACAAAATACCTAGGAATTAACTGAACCAAAGACATGAAAGATCTCCACAATAAAAACTATAAAACATTGATGCAAAAAATTGAAGAGGACACAAAAAAGGAAAGATATTCCATGTTCATGGATTGGAATAATTAATATTATTTAAATGTCCATATGACCCAAAGCAATCTACAGATTCAATACAATTCCTACAAAATACTAATTACATTCTTCACAGAAATAAAAAAATTCTAAAATTTATATAGAGACCCAGAATAGCCAAGACTATCCTAAGCAAAAAGAATAAAACTAGAGGAATCACATACATGACTTCATATTATTCTGCAGAGCTACAATATCAAAAAAGGCCTGGTAATGCCATAAAAATAGACACACAGATGAGGGGAAAAGAATAGAGAACCCAGAAATAAATTCATACATCTAAGGTGGACTCATTTTTGACAAAAGTGCCAAGAACATACATTGGGGAAAGGACAGTTTCTTCAACAAATGGGAAAACTGGATATCCATATGCCAAAGAATGAAACTAGACCCCTATCTCTCACCATATGTAAAAATCAAATGATAATGGATTAGAGACTTAAATCTAAGGCTGAAAACTATGAAACTACTGAAAGAAAACATTGGGGAAACTCTCCAGGACATTGGACTGGCCTTGTAGAGTATTCTTGAGTAATACTTTACAAGCACAGGCAACCAAAACCAAAATGGAAAAAATGGGAGCATATGAAGTTTAAAAAAAAACTTCCTATGGCAAAGGAAACAATCAACAAAGTGAAGAGACAACCCACAGAATGGGAGGAAATATTTGCAAACTACCTATGTGGCAAAGGATTAATAGCCAGAATATATAAGGAGTTTAAACAACTGTACAGGGAAAAAATCTAATAATCCAATTCTAATTAATAAATGGGTAAAAGATCTGAATAGACATTTCTCAAAAGAAGACATACAATTGGCAAACAAGTATATGACAAGGTATTCAACATCACTGGTCATCAGAGAGATGCAAATTACAACTACAGTGAAATATCATATTATCCCGTTTAAAATGTCTTTTATCCAAAAGACAGGCAGTAACAAATGTTGACAAGGATGTAGAGAAAAGAGAACTCTTGTACACTGTTGGTGGGAATGTAAATTAGTATAACTATGGAGAGGAATTTAGAGGTTCCTCAAAAAACTAAGAATAGAACTACCATATGATCCAGCAATCCCATTGCTGAATATATACCCAAAAGAAAGGAAATCAGAATATTAAAGAGGTATCTGCACTCTCATATATATTGCAGCACTATTCAAAATAGCCAAGATTTGAAGTCAACCTGCGTGTTCATCAACAGAAGAATGGATAAAGAAAATGTGGCACTTATACACAATGGAGTACTACTCAGCCATAGAGGGAATAAGATCATGTCATTTGCAACAACATGGATGGAACTGGAGGTCATCATGTTAATTCAGGCACAGAAAGACAAACTTTGCATGTTCTTGCTTATTTGTGGGAGCTAAACATTAAACTCATGGAGACAGAGAGTAGAAGGATGTTTGCCAGAGGCTGTGAGGTGGGTAGGGAAGAAGGTGGGGACCGTTAACAAGTGAAAAAAAAAATAGAAAGAATGGATATGACCTAGTATTTGTAGCACAACAGGGTGACTATAGTCAAAAATAATTTAATTGTACATTTAAAAATAACTAAAAGAGTATAACTAGATTGTTGGTAACACAAAGGATAAATGTTTGAGGTGATGAATATCCCCATTTACCCTAATGTGATTATTAAACATGCCTGTATCAAAATATCTCATATAACCCGTAAATATATACACGTACTATGTACCCAGAAAAATTAAAAATTAAAAAAAAGTTTAGATAGACAGTTATCCTTCTTGGTAGCAGAGAGTCTAACAAAGTGTTTAATTGATTTGATGATGTGGTACATTTTGCATTGCATATATACACACCTGTGAAGAGATTGTAAGCATTCTATTACCTGTAGAAAAACTAATATTATTCTCTATACGTTTAGAGACAACTGGTTTTCATTTAAAACCATTGATTAAATCTTTTGCAATTACCTAGCTTTATTCTAGAGGTTTCTTAGGCTTACATTTAAAAACTTTTCTGCCATTATTGTCCTATCAGCAACAAAGCAGCTTTGAACCAATACTTTCTATGATAGTCACAATTGTCTATCATCTGTTCCCTGTCAATGCTGTTGTTTCCCTGGCAGTATCTGCTACTGCAAAAGCCTTCCCATCTACTTCCTTCTTATCTACCAAGGCCCACATGTGCTTCCAGAATTTGTCTCCATCCTTGCAGTCCTAGGTCACATTTTGCCTGCTCTAAGAAGTTTCCTCACTCCTCCAGCCTCTACTCCTCCCCACCTAACACAATCATAATTGATCCCTTACTTCCAGACCTTCCTCTAGGATCTTAAGTGGCACATTATTGTTAAACATTTTTCATAGCTCTCCTATCATTTACCTATGTTTGTGGTTATCTGCCTTTCTAAATTGTGAGACCCTAAGTCCTTGTCTTAGTTAATTTTGAGTTTCCCTCTGCATCAGAGCACGTTTTATGTGTGCCATAAAATTTGGTCTAATGTCTTTGGCTTAGCTTGTTTGAACTTCTTATAGTTCCAAACACATATTTTGGATTACTCCGGGAAGTATAATGCCTTATACCTATATCTGCCATAAATATCTCCATTCAATTTTCCCCCCATTTTTTCACTGGACAACGTTCACAGTTGGCCAGGAGCCCAACTACTGAGAGATCTTCTTTACCAACATATGGCTGAACTGAATGATTGCGCTGGACTTGAGTGTGCTCATTTAAGTCTAATGAGGTCCGTAGAGGTGACTGTATGACTCATAACATGAAGTCATTTTTCCAATTAGCATTCTGACAAATGCATTAGAAAGAGAGCCCTTTCAATAGATTTCCACAGCTGCTGAAGGGATCAGGTGTCAGAAGATTTTCAGCTTTGTTCGGCTGTTCTGGTCAAATAACTTATTTTTACCCAGACTTTGCCACTTGATGCAGCTGGCAGTGATCATATGTCATCTGAGCCTGAGCCCAGTTTAAAAATGGTCCTGTTACAGTGATAGAACTTAAGAAATTTCAGGAGGGATCAGCTGTAACTTTTGATTGACTCATTAGTCTTTTTTAAAAATGAGGTTATTTCCAGATAGTATAATACAAAAAAAATTTTTAAAAACAACCCCATTCATGAGGATTAGCACTTGGTATAGAACATGTATTTCCAAGCATAATAAAAAGGACTACAGACCCTGGTATTACCCTAAAATAACACCTAATTCAACTTTGGCCTTCCACCACCTTTGTATTCAAAGTCAACACATAACATCTCATTTGCATAGAAAGAAGAAAGGATTTTAAAATCAACAGCCCTTCTCCAAGCCAATCAACTGCACCGATTTACAGGGATTCTCTTTTGAGTGAGTCACTGAGGTACTGGCCTCCATTCAACAATATTTGATATTCAAGAATGTATATTAGTATCTTAGAGAAACTTGGATTATGTACATTTAAAAATAAAGATAATCCTTAGATGGAAGTTTTCTAAACAATTAGGACATTCTAGATTATCTGCAGAAGTTTGGATATCATCTCTTAAGAAATTGGATGTTGCTCTATTTGTTACAGGACTATTAAAATGTATTTATTTTATCTTAAATGACAAGTATTACAAAATTAAAATGGAGTCTTTTTTAATAATAGGAATTTTTGACTATGATATTATAGTTGGAAAATTAAACTTCACTCAGTATCAGAGATAATTTTGTAAAGCATTTAGTAGAGTGCCTGACAGTTAATACATACAATAGAAAGAAACTACTGTTATTATGTTATGATTTGTTACTGTTAAAATAAGTTTTCTAAGTAATTCAAATATAAATTACAAAACAAGTCAACATTGTTTTCTTCCTCTCTTTTAGTTCATCAAAGTGAAGTTCTTATGTTTTCCAGAATATTTTTAGCAAGTTTGCTATTTACTGTGTTTTTCTCATTCATGTCAGGAACTTCATATTTATGTTATTTTTAGGTTCATTTTGAAGTATTTTGATATTTTAGTTAATTTTTTAAACTTAATTCTACTTAAATTGACAAACAAAACTGCATTTATTTATCACATACAACATGATGTTTTGACATATATACACATTATGAAATGGCTAAATCAAGCTGATTAGTATATGCATTACCTTATTAGTTAGCATTTTTGTCAGGAGAACACTTAAAATCTACTCTCTTAGCATTTGCAAAGAAGGCAGTATATTGTTATAAACTATAGTCACCATGGTTGTACAATAGATCTCTTGAACTTATTCCTCCTATCCGACTGAAATTTTGTATCTTTTGACCAGCATTTTCCGAAGCCCAACTCTGCAACCCCTGCCCCTCAGTCCCTGAAAACCACCATTCTACTCTCTACATCTATGAATTCAATTTTTTTAGATTCCACGCATAAATAAGGTGGTGCAGTATTTGTCTTGTTATGCCTGGCTTATTTCACTTAGCAGTATCTGCCAGGTTCATCCATGTTGAAGCAAATGACAAGACTGCATTTTGTTTTAGCCTGAATAACATTGTATTGTGTATACATACCACATTTTCTTTACTCATCCATCCATCAGTGGACACTTAGGTTGATTCCATATCTCAGCTATTGTTAATAATGCTATAATTAACATAAGAGTGCAGATATCTTTTAAAAATATTTAATTCATTTCCTTCAGGTATATATCCAGTAGTAGGATTGCTAGATCACATGGTTGTTCTACTTTTCAATTTTTTGGAGAACTCCCATACTCAGTTGATTTTAAGTAGCCTTCAGTATTTTCATGAACCTGTATGGGTTGCTTTACAAGAACATTCTCCCAAAAGAAAAAAAAATTTTAAATTTTTAAACTTTTAAAAATTCAAGCTAACTAAATTTTATTTATTATTTCACTCACAAAAATACATGGCTCATTCATAAAACTTTAGAGAGAATTATGACTGCATTTTATATTCTAAAAGAAGTAAATTCAAAAATTATGGTAATTTTATTGGCATGACAGATAAGAATAAATACAAAAGATGGGTAAATAACTTTTTAAAAGATGTGATACTCAAAAACCGGAAAACTTATTTCCTTGAGTATAATTCAGCAAGAAAAGGGCTTCCAGTACTCTTTTTCAGGATAAAAATCTCCACATTAAATTTAACCCCATCACCGGTAATATCATTTAGACATTTGTTTTCAGGCATTTCTGTTCCTTAGTTTGATTTTGTTTTGTCACTAAAATCACATTTCTAAATATTTAATGCATTTTACCT
Source organism: Pan paniscus (assembly GCF_029289425.2). Taxonomy (NCBI): domain Eukaryota; kingdom Metazoa; phylum Chordata; class Mammalia; order Primates; family Hominidae; genus Pan; species Pan paniscus. The sequence goes on from NC_073255.2 coordinate 18,406,206, forward strand.
GCCTGAATCATGTTCCCTTTTCTCAGGATTTACAGCAGAGTGCTATAGATATTTATTAATTTTTCAAAGAATACCTATGTGTGGGAAAGAAAAATCAAATTAATCAGTATATTTCTCATAAAATGATATGTGTTCTCTAGAATTAAATATGGGATTGAAACTTAAGACTACTGTTCCTATGAATATCAAAATACTCCAATCTGCTACCATTTTGCCTCCCCCAGAATAAAACATTTTAATCAATTATAATGTTTAAAAATCTGTTTATGAATAATTTTAGGATGATTATTTATCTGGCCCTATTATGCATAAGAAAATGAGTAAGTCTACTGGGAACAGAAAAGAGGAAATGGAATAAATGTGAAGCAAAAATAAGTTGTTTTAAAGAAAGGATAAGGCAAAATTTGATCTCTATGTTTCAAAAGTTCATTCAGCACAGACTTCATTTAATTTTAAAAATACAAAAATGTGGTTGTCACACTTCAATTCGCATTTAAGACAAATGGTTATTCACATCAAAATACATAATGATGAGCTGAAAGTGAATTTTCTTTTGCCTCTTATGGAATCTAAACTGTTTCAGGTACAACAGAATACCTATGAAGCTATACTGAGAATGTTGAAACATTTTTCTGATGACAATATCAGCTACATTGAGGCCCACTTCAATGTACTATGGCCCTCCTACCACCTCCAGCCCGTGTCTGCTTGTTTAAATAAAGCTTTATTGGGAAACAGCCACATCCACTCCATTATGTATTATATATCGCTGTTTTCTTGCTACAAAAGAAAAGTTAAGTAGTTACAACAGAAACCGTATAGCCTACAGAGTTGAAAATATTTACTATCTGGCTCTTTACAGAAAAAGTTTGTTGACCTCCTGAAATATATCTTCAATTTGCCTAATTGCCTTGTTTTACAGCTATTATAATCTTTTAAAGTTAATTAGACCTAATACTTAAAGGACTATGGTTACAAATGTAAAAACTTTGTCTACTTTTGTAGGCACCCATGTGAATAGCTAATTCATTCATACCATCTAAGACAAGTGGGAAAATTTTGTTACAAGAAAAGTTAAAAATGGGAAGACATTGTCTACTATGATTCTTACTTTATGAGAAAACTTCCTAGTACCTTCCTGTACTAAAGATAATAATGGAATATAAGTTTGGAAATATTTGAAATATTATCTAGTTTCCTTCTAGTTATTCTATACCAGATATGCACATATGTATTTTATTCTTTTCATTGGTATTTACTCTTCAAGAATGCTAGGTTTTAAACAAATTTGTACACAATTAAGTTAAACATTTTTGAAGTGTGAATGCTTTGGATGGTGAGGTAAATACTTGGATAAAGACAGTGCCTAGAGGAAAACAAACTGAAGTAATAAGCTTCCGGGTCTCTCTGTGACCCAAAATAGACATATAGAAATTTGCCCTTGCCTAGGTCTTAAAAGAAAAATGTACATGGCTTGCTTTTTACTAAAGACATATAAAGCACAAAATATAACTTCAGGCCTGCGAGCATTAATCATCTGGAAGATTTTTTAGAGTGAAGTTACTAGTTACTTCAGATATTATTTGAAATGAGAACAGCAAGGCCTCTGGGAAACTGTTATATTGAGGATTTTAATCTTTATGAGAAAGGGGGAAAAAAGGTAGCTTTTTCCCCAAAAGTGGTGAGTTTAGAGAGTTAGTGAAAAAAAAATAGATTAGTGAAGTACCAGAAAAGATAACTCAATTTGGCCTGTTTAAAAACAAAACAAAAGAAAATACAACCGTACTTTTAATTGTGCCTAGAACCCAGATCTCATTACTTGGGGGAAAATGAAGCTAATTCAGCTGATGTGTTATCACTGGACCCCCATGGTCCATACAGTCAGCGTCCCCAGGCAATGCTCAGAGTCTCTTCAATCCAGCAGCCACTTTGAACTTCCAGGAAAACACCGAAGCTATAAAAATTTTTGTACCTACATCCCTGAGCCACATTTAGTAAGCTTCCTTCCACTGCTGAGGAAAAAGCTTGCTCACCCCCTTTTCCTCAATGCCTTCATCCCAGTCTCCTATGTCCTTAGCCAAACACATGACCCTCACTCACTGAAGAAGTATGGTAATTTTGTTTTTGTCTAAGGCAGAGGGAGTAGGGAACGGGAGGGCATTTATCTTTGCTCTGGGCCCGTTTTTACTGGTCACAACATATTGTTTCTTATTTTCCTAATGAATGTAAGTTGATTAATATTCATATTGGCTTGCATAGCAAACTATAATTGTATAAAGAAACTGAATAGTAATTATTTTACCTATAACCAAATAGAATAATAAACTGTCTAGTTTTGTGTTCCAAGAGTACTGTCCTAATTTGTGGTCTTCCTCAAACAGAATTGGCAAGATATCAGGAATAAAAGTTCACAAATGCCTCCCTACCTATTTAACCCTTCTTTAAGTCTTTAGCCCTGACTGCAAAACTTAATTTTAGATCAAGGTCCTGAGCCTATCAGGACCACATTTACAAGGAATAAAAAAGTAATGTACAAACTCACTTTCAATGAGCAATAAATGCCCCAGAAATACCTTATTAATGCTTCCTAAGTACAAGCCACATTAAATCAGATATGAGATAAATGGGCCAGGCGCAGTGGCTCACACCTACAGTGCCAACACTTTGGGAGGCTGAGGTGGGCAGATCACCTGAGGTCAGGAGTTCAAGACCAGCCTGACCAACATGGTGAAACCCCATCTCTACTTAAAAACAAAGAAAGAAAGAAAGAAAGAAATACAAAACTTAGCTGGGCATGGTGGCACGCGCCTGTAGTCCCAGCTACTTGGGAGGCTGAGACAGGAGAATTGCTTGAACCTGGGAGGTGGAGGTTGCAGTGAGCCGAAATCATGTCACTGCACTCCAGCATGGGCGACAGAACCAGATTCTGTCTCAAAAAAAAAAAAAAAAAAAAAAGAGAGAGATAAATGGTTTAGTTAGAACCTATAAAAAAGAGGGGTTTTAGAAAGTTCATAGTAACCCATCTGAATGATAGGACTGCAGAAAATCACGTTATAATGCAACGATGCTCTTAATTATAATGAGGTAGCTAGAAAATGAAGCTGATATTATACTTGATATCATAATGCACATTTAAAATATCCCATTTACATATTTCTGATAACACATTTAGAAACTAATATAACAAAATAGAGCAAGTGTAGTGAACAATGATGTGGCAGGTATAGTGGATAATGAAGAAAATATTAAAAAGAATTCTATGTCAGAAAAGTTCGAAAAAACTGGGAATATTTAGCCTGATCAATAAAACGTTTATAGGGGATGCAAAAGTTGTTTTTAAACTCCTAAAAGTATGTGTTTGAAAAAGGGATTAAATTTATTTTTTGAGACTCCAAGTGAAAGAACAAGATTCGTTGCATAAAAGTTTCAGATTATTTTGCAGCATAAGAAAATACATTTACTTATAATTAGGGATGTTCAAAATAGGGGCTGGGTGTCCCAGTAGAGTTTGAGAAGTAGTTTCACGAGTTAGATGGATTTCAAGATTACCTAGACTTGCCCGTTTATCTCACAAGTTATTCTTCAATCTGATAGAATAGACAAACGTGTTCAAAATGAGCAATGCAAAATATTAAAATATAAATCTCAAGACTCCTAGTGTGAATGTTATGTTTGTTAATTCCATACAAAACAGGGATTGAAAAAAAGATGAGTAAATTTCTTTATATGAACCAGTTCAACTGAAAAATATGAACTCAACACTGCAATGTTGTAAATTAGACTGGATAATAAGAATGTATTTATTTTCACTAGCAGTATATATGCATTTAAAAAATAATAACTTTCTGTCAAAACAGAGTAACTTTTACATAGCTTTATGATAGATAGCACTTTGACACACACACACACACACACACACACACACACAAACCTATCTCTGGGAACCTAAAACAACAAATGTGCTTTAATTAGCCACAAAGCCACTCCTTTATATTTCATGTAGAAAAAATGATACCTCCATCAGATATAAAAACAAAAACTAAGAAGAAAATAATTTTAAAAGAACAGTTGATCAGAGAAACAAATATCTACTCTGCTCAGGAAGTTACTAAATGAAAGCCAGGGAAGCTTAGGTCCTTTCATTTTGCTCAACATGTGGTGTAGACACTTCCTCCCCATCACCTCAATCCCATCTACAGCATTACATTAGACCAGGCAGCAAGACTAGAATTATTGAGTGGTTTCGTGTTTGAGATTCTGGTTGTTTCACTAAATGCCTTTTTAATGAATACCTTAATGCACTTCTTAATCTATAGTTTCTCCATTTTTCTTTATTTTTCTCCCTAGAGATTAATATTTAGGTAAAAAGTAATACAATTCTTTTTAACTGCCAGGTTTCATTTGTAGTTCTTTTATTTATCTATTACTCTTTTAAAATAACTATTCTTGGATTATTAAAGCAAGATTCTTAGAGTCAACATTCCTGTACAATGATGACTTATTAGAGGAAGCAATTGCATACAAATATACTACCACATTAAAGCAGGTATGAATTTTGAAATGGGTTTTACTTATGTCAGGAATACAATGCAAATGCAAATATTCCCCTGTGTAAAATAACAGCAAATGAAAGGAAATGAACATAAACTACTGATTCAACTGATTGCAATCAATGCTAGTAAGGATGTAGAAATAGATGGTTTAGAAATTTTCAAGAAGGTTACAGATACTAATCCACTTCTTGAGTTATTTAATATGTCTTCAATAGAATCACATGCTGATGGATCTTTATTTATATCCAATAATTAATGTCTTGCTTACATATTTTATTCATTCACTAATTGTGAAAAAAGTTAGAACACTAGCAAAATAATTTTTAAACCTCTTATTTTTATTTCATTGCTGTCTTCTGCTTTATTTCTACAGCCCTCCTCTCACTTATTAAAAATTGAAGTTGACATCTGAAAATTAGTGGAATAACATACTTTTGACAAATTTAATTAGTAGATGATTGTGTTCTTTAAAAAATCCATCTATACTACATTTTTTACAATCACAGTATTAATAAGAAAAGAATTTATTTGGGGTGGTATAATTATTGATTTACTTTCACTTTTAAATATACTTTCAGTGTAACACAGTGTTCTAGTGCTACTACTTTATCAGGTTTACAGTCATTTTTGCAAAATGATTTTGATCTTAGTACTGTTCAAATAAAGTGGATTGATAATCAATGAAATAAAATTCTATACAAATTGTTTTGATCTATATACATTGGTTTAAGTAGTTTTCCTAATGGCACATGCTCAAGGAGAATATTCTAAAGCCCATGTTTCATTTTTCAAAACTGTACATTATGAAAGTAAAAGAGACTGTGATATATTTATGTTGTGCATAACTTCATACTGAGTTGTAAATATTGCTTGCATCTGGCTTCAGAATTCCTTACTTAATTATATTAGATACATTCTTAATGATGTGTACCCAGTTATGAATGCCACAAACACTGAAAGATAATAAAAAAAGTTTTACTTATCTAGTAAGTATTGGCAGATGTGTTTTTGCAAATGTGACCAAATTAAACCAGAATAATATTTAAACAGTTGAAGATGATGAGAGGATAGGAAAATTATTTCTACCACTTGAAAATTTGACTGCATTTGCTTAACATATTTGAGTAATTGACAATTTAAGATTTGTATACATTTTCCTATTTCTGGGAGCATTCATTAAAATATGGCTTCATTTTTCAGTGGGACGTAGTTTACTTTTCTTACAACATGTTCCAAATCACAATTGTATATTACTACCTGGGCTCCAATAACATCAAATTTACCTTACTTTCACCAAATATAGGTAGTGGGATAAACTTCCAAAATATTACTAGAAATGCTTTCCCTCTTGCATTTTATTTATCTCTAAAAATGCAGTTTATGTCAGTGTTATAGGGCCCTGTACAAAGGAAATGAAGAAATCTGAGTGGGCTGGAATCTGGTCCCTACCCTACTCACCAAGCCACTCACCAATCCTCTGCTGTGGCCGCAATGACTGGAAGGGAATTTTTCCTTGCTAAAAGCTAAGGAATACCACTAATATTTATTCATATATATGATTACATGAACTTTTAAATTAATTCTAAGTAACAATTGGCTATTAAAAATTAAGCAGCAAATGCACAGACCTTATTTTCTCAGAATAATAAAAGTTTTCACTTTTGGTAATGTATTTATTCATCTAAATGATAGATAATATGATGTTTTAAAAATGAAATAAATATAATAGTGGCCTTCCATTTCCTGACATATATAACTAAAACTATTAAGAAATTAAAACCTTCACTGTATTAAAAAAAAAAAAAAAGCTAGTGTCCCATTGCCAAGCATTGCACATAGAAGGCCAGTCTACCCAGACGTTGTGTGGTTTCTACTGCATCCACCCAGAGGTGATGTCTTTTTCTGAGTCACACAAGTTTGAAGTATAGATCATGGTTATCACAGACTCCTCCAGTGATTCAGCATAGTGCACAGAGAAAGGAAAAGAAGGAAGGCACACAGAAATCCAGAGAGAAGTAAGAAATCAAATTATTTGATTTTGGATTCAAAAACAATCTTTGAAAGTCAAGAAAGATACTAAAGCTTTGAGAGGAAATGCTTTGATTTACAAGAACCTAGTTCTTTTGAGTTTCAAAAGGCTGAGACCTGAAAGATACAAAAAGAGATAGAAAACAGTAGATGGAAAGCTGAACTTACCCAGAAAAGAGGTAAATGTTCTCATGTTGGGAGAGAAGGGACTATTTGAAGGGAATAATAAAACCTAGACAATGGCAGGGCCTTGATAAGAGACCTTTAATTTTCTCTTCCCTCCAGGCTCAAGTTTTCAGAGAGGATAGAAAATGGAATCCTCAAATATTTGGGATCCTAAAAAGAATGAAACTTGTTTTTTGACTTCCAGAACAAGTCTAGGGTTCATGACAAGCCTTACAGAGTTCCCAGGACTCAAATGGAGTACAACAGCTATAGAGTTGACATGGGGATAATGTACCTCATCAGAGATGGATAGAAATAGAACACACTGCTTTCCTGTAGCTCCCAAACAGCTCTGCAGACTATGAAAAAAAAAATTGTGTGGCTCTGAGAAAGAAATCAAAAGGGAACAAAGAGATCTGGTGACATGAAGAGGTTGGGTAGACTAAGGAAAAGGTAGTAACCTACAGGGACCTAATAAATGGATCCCAGGCCAACGGATGCAAATAGCTCCAGCAATTCTAGCTAAGGTAACTCAGCAGGTGCTTCTCTGAACTACTACCTGGGCTCTCTTTCAGGTAAGAAAAATGGGGATGGACATAGGCAAACCTGTTTGATGGAAAAAACTCTACATTGATAAAAACATTTCCTCTACTTGGGCTCGTATGATCTTAATTTGGTTATGGATTTCAATAAAGACAGTTGCATTTTCTATATGGCCATGTTTATAGCCTATGAAAATTCATAGTCTATATCACATTATGTTTAAATGGCCATTAAAGTATGATTGCATTTTCAAAGTTCCATTTATTTACAATTTTGGGGGGACTTGGTTGTCACCACAGTTTATTCATTCATGATTGCAATTTGAAGGACCTTATGAATTACCCAGAGATATCTTTGCATCTAAGGTGAGAAAAATGATTTGAGACAGATGAAGTAACTTGCTCCATATGTGACTGAGCAGGGCCACAATTTAAACCTCTAGACTTTTCCCCAGTAATGCTTTTTCTAGGTTTGTTTTTCCACTCTCCCATGTACAGTAGTAGAGACCCATCTTAAGTTTCTATCAAATATTCCTACCTTCAAGTAACTATCAAGTAAACACATTGACAAAACTAAATCATTTGCCTGAAAACTACAGTCATTGTTTTGTTTATTAATATCAAATAAACACAAAGGAATTAACCCATATTAATTTATATGTGGATATAATTACATGAATATTTATCTGTATACTATGGATGTGTGAGTAGGAAATAGGTTTTGCAGGTTCAGAAATATTTATGCCTGTTGATCAACTTTAGAAATATTTCTTTAAGGCTAGGTATTGGTTAAAAAGCAAATGATTCTAATCTTCGATAAATTACACTGTCACAGCAAATAGACCCGGATAAAGGAACTAAATTTAGTTATCACGGTGTCCCAATGTGTGAAATGAAACATGGCCTTAGGTATCATCACTGCATATTTTAGAAAATATAATCTTTTTTCTTGAATGTATTTGCGTAGTAAAATCATTTAATTATAATGTGTGAATGTGTATATAAAGACTTCAGTGAGAACACAAAGTCTCTCAGAAATTTCACTTAGAATAAGATTGTAGATAAAATACAAGGCATTTTTATGCTGGGTGTGAAAAAGCTGACTAAAATATTTACGTATTAATATCTCATTGCAAAGATCACTGTTAGCTCATTGGCCTTAAATTATTCACTAAGTTCAATGGTTATTATTTTTGGCTGCTGCAGTCAGACCTTATAAATACATTTCTAAGGTCACACACTCTACTTTTCATCTAAATCTTTCTCCACCTTTCCTCTTTTAAAAGTGAACATTAAATGAAATTACCTGACATTCAACCTTAGTGAGTCAAACACTTTTTTCAACCACAAATGAAACTACAAGGATATTATTTTTTATATTATTTAAGAGTGATGCAGAAGCCAGGAAATATGGGATTTTAGTATCAACTTTAATAAATGTTATTTTTTTTAAATGGCAAGCACAATAGTACATCTCTTGTTTAAGAACAAAAATTATCATATCAAAATAATTTCCAACTTTATTTTTGTTAATAGATTAGCCATAGTTATCTTAAATAGATCATTTATCCTTCTTGTTAGCATCTTTGCACAATAGATATTTTTAAGAATTTTGCCTATGTGTTTTATCACATATTGACTTAGTTATGGCATGTAGTAGTCTGAAAAGTAGGAATCTCAAATCACTGTGGGGCTGGAAGGACCTTTTTATTTTTTACCACTCAAATTTCACTTTGCTTTGAATTCAAACACAGTAAAGGATACATTTTCTCATAGTGGGGGTGCAAGGACCTGCTGAGAACAGCCTGATTCAGATCAAAGAGTCAATGTAGAATTTAGACACAAGTGTCCCTTTTGTTAAGAACAAGTTTGGGAACCCAGAAGATGAAACTACACTCTTGACCTGTGGTTGATCTTGTGAAGTCAGTTCCCATTATGCGTCGTTCGGGTTGCCTGTGATGTCAAGTAACCACACATTACCAACCACAAGTACCAGTGAACTATATTTCATTCTATATAATGTACAACATACTTTTCAACTCTTGGTATTTTGGGCATTCTCTCTGAGTCAAATGCTGTGTCATTTTCCTCTGCTTCCCCATGCCTCTCAATGTTTCTGCCTGATTGTGATGCACTTTCTTTCATGTCTAACTTTCCAATTCATATCAAAACATGAATTTATAAGACAAATATTTGTGAAAGTCAACTAGGGAGTAAGCATCGTATTAACAATGCTTGTAAAGTCTCTCTGACCTAGAACATGGCCCCTAGGCTTCCAGAAATGTCTGTCTGGTTCAACACCATTTCTCTTCTGAATGCATAGCTCTGCTGTACTGCTTCCAGCCAGACCTCACATTGACCTCTTCCCCTGTGTTCTCAACTCCCCATGGCCATTCTGTCAAACTTTTTTCTTGGCCCATGAATGTCCTTTCCATTTCCTCTTCAGTTCTCTAAGGAACACTATGACTCTGGCTGCCAAATGGATAGGATGCTTTTTAAGGCACAGCTTTGAAAAAATGGCCACTTGGTGAATGACAATAACCGAATCTTAAAAGAAAATTCATGAGCGTGTTCTTGGGAAGCTTGGAGGACAGCTACGTCTACGTCTATGCAAGTTAATAGTAGCAGATCACCTGGAAGCAAAACAGGATTTTGATTGTAACTAAAAAAAATTAAAGCTGATCATCAAGATATGGTTCCCACTAGGAAAACAAATGTATTATGAAGGAAAGAGCAATAGATGAAGAGATGGAGAGACAAGTCTCCATTAAATCTGAAACTCTAACTATAGGGTGACAAGAGGAAGAGCATGGGTGTTTGTTCATAGTTATGGAGTACCTACTATATGCTAGGCTCTATGTTGTGTCCTAGAGATACAGAATGAACAGTCAGAAAATGTAACCTTGAGTATAAGCAAATGTTTCTTTGAGTACTTGACCTTGAAGCTAAAATTCTGTCAATACACAGATACTTTGAAAAGCACTGCAGTGAATGGAGTGATGTTCTCTATCAGTAGATCTTTCACCTAGTCATTGATGGCATGGGTGGAGTATCCCTCAATAATATCTATCTGCATTCACTCTGATTTCATGATCACCAAACAACCACATAATTACTAATTATCTTCCAAGGTATCATAAAACTGGAAAGCAGACACTTTAGCCACAAAAAAATCCTAGATACTGAAATTAAATATTTATATAGTCAGTATTGGCTTACACGGAGAGATTTTTGTGACATTAGTTGGATAAGAACCTTAAACCTGTGATGCAGAGAAATATTCCAGGTAGAGACTCAGAACAACTGTCTAAGCATGCATAATGGCTCACACTCACACTCTGCATTCTCTAATTTAGCTACTGAAAACTTTGGTAGCATAGGGACTGAGTACTCCTTTGAGAGGCAAAAAGAGGAGGTGAACAGAGTAGACTCTGGAATCAGACCACCTGAGTTCTCATTCTTGTTTTACTACCTAAATGTGATATATTCCTAGGCAAGTTATTTGACCTTTCTTTGCTTCTGTTACCTCATCTGGGAATGTAAGTAAACTAATACCTGCTTCTTTGGGCTGCTGAAAAGTTTAAGTGATATATAGCTCATATGTTATAAAAATGTTTATAATAAATTTCAATTGTTGGCTCTATTGCAAATATTTGTTTACAAGAGTGGCTCCAACTTTCATTTAGCTAACTCTTGCTTATCCTTCAATATCTTAGCTCACATTGTAAATATACCATAGAAAAAAAGAGTGAATAATACACACTTATATAGTTTAATAAATAATTTAACAGTAATACAACACCAATATAGATAACGTTGAATATATACTTGACAAAGTGGTTGTACAAATTTATATCCCCACTAGCAATGTATGAGAACCCTTATTTATTCATGTCCTTATCAACAGTTTATAGAGTCCAAATTAAGGTTTTCAAAACAGGTGGGTGTGTAATGCTAATATATTGCAGTTTTTATTTGCATTTCTCTGATTTCTAAAAATTAGATTTGAATGGCATTCCTAAAATTATTTATCATTCATAGTTCTTCAAGATTCCATTTGTGTGTTTTGACCAATCTACTTTTAGTTTTTTGTTTAAATTTATTTTCCTATTGGTTGTTGGGAAACCTTTACATGTTCTAGATACTAATCTTTTGTTGATTACTATAAAGAATATCTTCTAAGTGGTGGCTTCTCTTTTATTCTCTTCATCGTGCCTTTCAGTTAGTTAAGAGCTTAACTAATATGTATAGATTTTATTTAGTGAATATACAGCACCAACCTTTTGCTTTATGGATTGGGATTTTTTGTATCTTTTTAAAAACATACTTCGTATCTTAATGTTATAAAGATCCTCTCATATATTCTCTTGTACTAATTTCCACATAGATGTTCTTAATATTTTGAAGATTTTTCTATGGTACGATACAAGGATCCTATTTCCTTTTTATTGGTTTATTTTTTCAAGAAGGACAAACAAGAATAACAAGCACCTGCCAGGCGTGGTGGTTCACGCCTGTAATCCCAACACTTTGGGAGGCTGAGACAGGCAGATTGCTTGAGTTCATGAGCTCGAGATCAACCTGGGCAACATGGTGAAACCCTGTCTGTACCAAAAGTACCAAACATTAGTTGGGAGTGGTGGCGTGTGCCTGTGGTCCCAGCTACTTGCGAGGCTGAGGAGGGAGGATCGCCTGAGCTCAGGAGGCAGTTTGCAGTGAGCTGAGAGTGCCACTGCACTCCAGCCTGGGCAACAGAGGTGGACTCTGTCTCAAAAAAAAAAAAAAAAAAAAAAAAAAAAAAAACAAACAATAACAAGCATCGAAGCTCCTTTTACTGAATTCTTATTCAATGCAATTATCATATTTTCACTTATGATCTGAAATGTCAGTTTTATATACGTATGTGTGCATGTGAATGTGTGTTTGTATGTATATACAGAGAGACACAGAGTGTGTATACATGTGTGTATATATCTAGATATATATATAGAGAGAGGGCAAGGCTGAAAGTCATTTGTAGTGTCTCATTATTTTGATGGTCTAAATAATTGTGAATAATTTCCATTGTGATTTCTTATTTGTTATTGACTTACTAAGAATTGTATGTTTAAATTTCCAAATATTTAGAGTATTTTATTTTACTGATTTATAATTACTTTATGCTGTAATATAGGAATGTAAGCTTTGAAATTTGCTGAGACTTGCTCTATGGACTATTCTGCAGTCAATGTTGGTAAAGTACTCTGTGTTTTAAGAAATTTATTCTCCATTTAAGTGCAGGGTTTATATGGGACTTTTGGATTAAGATTAATATTTCCAATATTAAAATCTTTCTTCTTTTGAGTTTAATATATTGAGTAGGAAGAGAGTTGCATTAAATTATATGCTCTGATAGTGAATTTTTCAAATTCTTTTTGTACATTTGTCACTTTTTTATATGATTTGAACCTATGTTATTGGGCACATACCAGTTTAGAATTGTTATATCTTCTCAATGAATTCAAGCTTCCATTAATATATACTAATACCCTTTTGTCATGCTGTTTTAGCTATAAAATATTTTGGTCTAATTGCTACACCAGTAATTGTATTAATATTAGCCTGGCCTTTATTTTTCAACACTTCTTTCAGCCTGCCTATTTTGTAAATTTATGTATTATAAACAAAATATGATCAAATATTTGAGACCAAACTGACAATCTTTAAAGTCAATATTTTATTTTAAAAAAAACTCATTGTCATTACTTTCTATTATTTCCCCACTTAAATTTTGGTTTTAGTCATTCACATTTATTTTCCTTACTAGATTTTCCCCCCTGTATTAGGTAGAAAGTTCAGCAATCTGTTTCTATGTTCTTACGAATTTCCCTAGAAATTGTAAGGTGGTTGTTTTAATCAAATAAACTTTTACCCTCCTCTAAGGACTTTAATGTAATCTAATGGAATTTTCTGCTTTAGACTGTACTATTTCAAGATTTTTAGATCTCATTTTTAACTGAACAAGATAAACATCTAGTTATGATGTTACAACCAATATTTAAATTTCACAGCTTGTTTAACATTTATTTGCTTAGTATTCCCTCTTCCATCTGATACTTTCTGCACCCATTTTTTTTCTTGAAATACATCATTGAGAAATTTCTATAACTAAGAATAAGTTGATAGTTATTTAGTTTGTGTTTTTGAATTTTTCTTAAACATGGCTTTATTTTATATATAATTGTATATTGATACTTTTCTCTCAGGTCTGTGGAGAGATTGTTCCACTGCCAAATGGTTTCCATTGCTGCTATTGAGAAGTATTCTGTAAATTTACTTGTAACTTCTTTCTGGTCATCTCTTTATTCTTTCTTGACACTTCTAAGATTTTTCTCTTTTTTTGTCTTAAAGATTTCTGCAGTTTTACTACAAGGTATCCATGAATGAATTCCTGTGTCTTAATCATCTTGAATATTTTGCATACTGTATCTGTGATATCTTTTGTTAACATCTGGAAAGTATTAATGGTTATTTCTTCAAATAGTCTACTGTCTTTCCCCCTCCATTGACTCTACTATCTCCTCCAGAATGATGACGATGAATATGTTAGTCCTTCTCGTTCTTAATTTCACTTTGGTTATGTCCCAACACATTGTAACTCTTGATTTTCTTTTCAGCTGTCTGATCTGCAGCTGATCTTATTTTAAGACTTTTTTCAGTTATTAAATAACTGCTATAAAAATTGCATTTTCTATTCTAAAAGTTTGAAACCATTCCACTTCAAATCTACCTGGTCATTTTATATATTGCCATTTTTTGTTCATTTTTGTGACTCCATCTTATATTTTAAAATATTTATTTATTTATTTTAGAGATGGGGTCTTGCTTTGTTGCCCAGGTTGGTCTCAGAATACTGGGCTCAAGGGATCCTCCTGCCTCAGCCTCCTGAGCAGTGGGGACTTCAGGCATGCGCCACTAAGCTCAGCTTCTACTTAGACATTATTTTTTCTATTATGTGTTAAATTCAGCATATGAAATCTTTAAGGATATAACTACTATATCCTTACTGTGTGTTTGCTAATTTTTTAAATAAGCTTTATTTTTTAGAGCAGTTTTAGGTTCATAGCAAAATTGAGCAGAAGTACTGAGAATTCCCATACTCCCTCTGCCCCATACAAATGCATAGCCTCCCTCATTATCAACATCCCCCACCTGAGTGGTACCTTTGTTACAACTGATAAACCTACAATGACACACGACTGTCATCAAAAGTTCATAATTTACATTAGGGTTCAAGCTCAGCATTGTAAATTCTACAGGTTTAGACAAATGTTTAATTACATGTTATAAATAGCATCATACAGAGTATTTTGACTGCCCCCAAATCCTCTGTTTTGCCTATTTAATCTTCTCTCCTTGCTAATCCCTGGCAACTACTGACCTTTTTGTGTGTTTTCTGATGTTTTAATGTGAGCTTTTAATTCTTTATGTATGTTTGTTTAAACCCTCAGAAATTCTCAAGGCAAATTAGGAATGCTTTCTTGAAGAAACGACTTGCATTTACTTGTGTCAGGAACCAAAAGAATATTGCCGATTTGGGAACATTCTGGCTCTCTTCCAGGGCAATGGCTTGCTGTGGGTGTCTCACTTTAGCTCTTCCTTTTAAAAAAAAAAAAAAAAAAAAAACTCCTTTATTTTTATTTCAATAGGTTTTTGGAGAACAGGTGGTGTTTGGTTACATGAATAAGTTCTTTAATGGTGATTTCTGAGATTTTGGTGTACCCATCACCCAAGCAGTATACACTGTACCCAATGTGTAGTCTTTTATCCCTTCCCACCCTACACCCTTTCGCCCATCCCCAAAGTCCAATGTATCATTCTTATGCCTTTGCATCCTCATAGCTTAGCTCCCACATGAGTGAGAACATGCAATCTTTGGTTTTCCAGTCCTGAGTTACTTCACTTAGAATAATAGTCTCCAGTTTCATCCAAGTTGCTGCGAATGATGTTACTTCATTCCTTTTTATGGCTGAGTAGTATTCCATCATACATATATACCACAGTATCTTTTTCCACTTGTTTGATGGGCATTTGGGCTGGTTCCATATTTTGCAATTGCAAATTGTGCTGCTATAAATGTGTATGTGCAAGTGTATTTTTCATACAGTAACTTCTTTTCTGTGGGTAGTAACTAGTAGTGGGACAGCTGGATCACATGGTAGATCTACTTTTAGTACTTTAAGGACCCTCCATGCTGTTTTCCATAGTGGCTGTACTAGTTTGCATTCCTACTAATAATGTAAAAGTGTTCCTTTATCATCACATCCACATCAACATCTTTTTTTTATATTTTTTTGATTATGGCCATTCTTGCAAGAGTGATGTGGTATCGCACTGTGGTTTTGATTTTTATTTCCCTGGTAATTAGTGATGTTGAGCATTTTTCCATATTCTTGTTGGCCATTTGTGTATCTTCTTTTGAAAATTGTCTATCAATGTCCTTGGCCCATGTTTTCAGGGGATTGTTTGTTTTTTTCTTGCTGATTTGTTTGAGGTCTTTCTAGACTCTGGATATTAGTGTTTATATAGAGAGAGAGAGACTGTGAAGATTTTCTCCCACTCTGTGGGTTTTCTGTTAACTCTGCTGATTATTTCTTTGGCTGTGCAGAAGCTTTTTAACTTAATTAAGTCTCATCTATCTTTGTGTTGCATTTGCTTTTGGGTTCTTAGTAATGAAGTCTTTCCCTAAGCCAATGTCTTGGAAGGGTTTTTCTGTCATTATCTTCTAGTATCTTCATGGTTTCAGGTCTTAGATTTAAGTATTTGATTTATTTTGAGTTGATTTTTATATAAGGTGAGAGATGAGGATCCAGTTTCATTCTTCTATATGTGGCTTGCCAATTATCCCAGTACCATTTGATGAGTAGGGTGTCTTTTTCCCACTTTATGTTTTGTTTGCTTTGTGGAAGATCAGTTGGCTCTACGTATTTGGCTTTATTTCTGGGTTCTCTATTCTGTTCCATTGGTCTATGTGGGTATTTTTATACCAATATCAAGCTGTTTTGATGACTATGGCCTTATAGTTTGATGTGGGGTAATGTGATGTTTCCAGATTTGTTCTTTTTGCTTAGTCCTTCTTTGGCTATGTGGGCTCTTTTATGGTTCCATATAAATTTTAGGATTTTTAAAATAGTTCTGTGAAGAATGATGGTGGTATTTTGATGGGAATTGCATTTAATTTGTAGATTGCTTTTGGCAGCATGGTCATTTTCACAATATTGATTCTACCCTTCCATGATCATGAACTGTGTTTCCATTCGTTTGTGTTGTCTATGACTTCCTTCAGCAGTGTTTTGTAGTTTTCCTTGTAGAGGTCTTTCACGGCCATGGTTAGGTATACTCCTAAGTATTTTTTTTTTTTTTTTTTTTTTTTGCAGCTATTATGAAAGGGGTTAAGTTTTAATTTGATTCTCAGCTTGGTCACTGTGTTGTGTAGCAGAGCTACTGATTTGTGTACATTATGTTTGTATCCTGAAACCTTGCTGAATTTATTTACCAGTTCCAGCAGCTTATTGGGGGATTCTTTAGGGCTTTCTAGGTGTATGATTATATCGGCAAACAGCAACTGTTTGACTTCCTCTTTACTAATTTAGATGTCCCTTATTTCTTTCTCTTTTCTGATTGACCTGGTTAGGACCTCCAGTACTATGCTGAATAGAAGTGGTAAAAGTGGGCATATTTGTCCTTCTCCAGTTCTCAGGGGAAATGCTTTCAACTATTCCCCATTCAGTATAATGTTGGCTCTGGGTTTGTCGTAGATGGATTTTATAACCTTAAGGTATATCCCTTCTATATGGATTTTGCTGAGGGTTTTAACATAAAGGGATGCTGGATTTTGTCAAATGCTTTTTCTGCATCTATTGAGATGACCGTGTGATTTTTGTTTTTAATTCTGTTTGTGTGGTGTACCACATTTATTGACTTGCGTATATTAAAACATCCCTGCATCCCTGTTATGAAACCCACTTGATCAAGGTGGGAATATCTTTTGGATATGCTGTTGGATTCGATTCACTAGTATTTTGTTGAGGATTTTTTGCATCTATGTTCATCAGGGATATTGGTCTGTAGTTTTCTTTTTTTGTTATGTCCTTCCCTGTTTTTGGTATTAGGGTGATACTTGCCTCATAGAGTGATTTAGGGAGGATTCCCTCTTTCTCTATCTTTTGGAATAGTGTCAATTTAATTGGTACAATTCTTCTTTGAAGGACTGATGGAATTCAGCTGTGAATCCATCTGGTCCTGGACATTTTTTGTTGGCAATTGTTTCACTGCCATTTCAATCTCACTGCCTGTTATTGGTCTGTTCAGAGATTCTATATCTTCTTGGTTTAATCTAGGATAGTTATATATTTCCACAAATTTATCCATCTCCTCTAGGTTTTCTACTTTATGTGCATAAAGGTGTTTATAGTAGCCTTGAATAATATTTTGTATTTCTGTGATATCAATAGTAATATCTACTATTCCATTTATAATTGAGCTTATTTGAATCTTCTCTCTTCTTGGTTAATCTCACTCACTAATGGTCTATCAATTACATTTATTTTATCAAAGAAAAATCATCTTTATGTTTCATTTATCTTTTGTTTCATTTTTTGTTTGTTTGTTTGTTTCCATTTCATTTAGTTCTGCTCTGATCTTCATTATTTGTTTACTCCTGCTGCATTTGGGCTTGGATGGTTCTTGTTTTTCCATTTCTGTGAGGTGCGACCTTAGATTGTCTATTTGTGTTTTTCCAATTTTTTGATGTAGGAATTTAATGCTGTAAACTGTCCTTTCAGCACCACTTTTGCTGTATCCCAGTGGTTTTGATAGGTTGTCACTATTATTGTTCAATTCAAATAATTTTTTAATTTCCATCTTGATTTCATTATTGACCCAATAATCATTCATGAGCAGGTTATTTAATTTCCATGTATTTGCTTGGTTTTTAGGGTTCCTTTTGGAGTTGTTTTCCAATTTAATTCCACTGTGGGCTCAGAGAGTACTTGATATAATTTCAATTTTCTTAAATGTACTGAAACTTGTTTTGTGGCCTATCATATGGTCTATCTTGGAGAATGTTCCATGTGCTGATGAAAAGAATGTATGTTCTGCAGTTGGGTAAAATGTTCTGTAAATATCTGTTAAGTCCACTTGTTGTAGGGTATAGTTTAAGTCCATTGTTTCTTTGTTGACTTTCTGTCTTGATGACCTGTCTAGTGCTGTCAGTGGCGTATTGAAGTCCCCCACTATTCTGTTGCTATCTATCTCATTTCTTAGTTATAGCAGTAATTGTTTTATAAATTTGGGAGCTCCAGTGTTAGGTGTGTATATATTTAGAATTGTGATATTTTCGTGTTGGACTAGTCCTTTTATCATTATATGATGTCCCTCTTTGTCTTTTTTAACTGTTGTTGCTTTAAAGTTTATTTTATCTGATAAAATAATAGCTACTCCTGCTCACTTTTGGTGTCCATTTGCATAGAATATCTTTTTCCACTCCTTTACCTTAAGTTTATGTGACTTCTTATGTATTAGGCAAGTCTCCTAAGACTGCAGAAACGTGGTAGGTTAATTCTTATCCATTCTGTCATTCTGTATCTTTTAAGTATAGCATTTAGGCCATTGACATTCAATGTTAGTATTGCCATGTTAGGTACTGTTCTATTCATCATGCTGTTTGTTGCCTGAATACCTTGTTTGTTTGTTTGTTTGTTTTTAATTGTGTTATTGTTTTATAGGCCCTGTGACATTTATCCTTTAAGAAGGTTCTGTTTTGGTGTATTTCAAGGATTTGTTTCAAGATTTAGAGTCCTTTTAGCAGTTCTTGTAGTGCTGGCTTGGTAGTGGCAAATTCTTTCAGCATTTGTTTGTCTGGAAAGGGGTGTGTCTTCCTTTTTACAGCTGAATCAAGGCTTACTCTCCATGATGGAGATGCTTGCATGGGCTCTTCTCTCCAGCAGCCTTGCCTTTCACATCTATTCATAGCTCTACATCTATGTTCTAGTGTCAGCTCAGGATTTTGTATAGTTGAGATATTTTGGGAGATTTTCTTACTTATTTCAAGCCCAGAAATTCATTAAATGTGTGTGTGTTTTTTTTTGTTTAAGGTCGTATTCAGAGAATTTATTTAAAGTCCACCAAATCTTTTTCCAGTAATGTCTAATCTGCTGTTTAACTCATCTTTTGCATTTCAATGATTGTATTTTTTTCATTTGGGGTTTTATAGATGGATCTTTTAAAAAAATCTGCTGGTATATTTTTGATAATCACTTGTCTTTCATAACACTACCAATGCCTCCTTTTATTTCTTTACTTATACATAAAAATATATTTATGCTATTTTCTATATTTGATAATTCAAACTGTCCACATGATTTGTATGTTTGGATGTACAGCTTGAAGAAGTTTGCTGACTCTCACTTATGTGGCTTGGGGCCTTATGCTTTGCCAAATTGTAATACCCCGTGTTGGAAGTGGGGCCTGGTGGAATGTGAATGGATCATGGGGGTGGAGTTCTTACAGATGGTTTAGCACCATCCAGTCTTGTTACTGAATACGGCGTTCTCTAGAGATCTGGTTGTTTAAAAGTGTGTGGCACCTCCCCTCTCTTCCTCCTGCTCCTGCCATGTAAAACATGGCCTGCTTCCCCTTTGTCTTCCTCTATGATTGTGAGTTTCTTGAGGGCTCCCCAGAAGCTGATGCCACCATGCTTCCTGTACAGCCTGCAGAACTGTGAGCCAATTCAGCCTCTTTTCTTTATAAGTTACCCAGTCTCAGGAATTTTTTCATAGCAAGGTGAGAATGGACTAATACACTTAGCTTCCTTACCATGTCAAACATATATTTTAAAATTCTTTTCCTTGGTATCATATCCCTGGTTTTCATTTGCCATAAATAAGATTTTTTTCTGCAACTTCTTTAGGGAAGTCTTCCCTAAGACCAAGATTAGGCAAGACTTTTTATTCCTCTGCAATTTACTTAGTTGTATATGGCACAATTGAAATTACTTTCACATATAGATTATTAGCCAATATAAGTTTAGGAACTCTGTCTGTCTGTATAGTTTTATTTATGTGAATTATAAAATGATATTTATTCTCTAACATTCATTTCACATGTTATTTCCATGAAATCTTTTCTGAAACTCTCTAAACTCCTTTAAACCCTCGGTATAAGAAATTTTAATAATTTTCTCCACCTGGACCCAGTTCTTAGTAATAATGCCTTAGCAGAGCCCCCAAAGAGATAGTCCACGAGATCATGTGATCTGTCCCTTCATCACATTTGAGTGGATCACTCAATTATGGACACATAGCATGAGCCTAGCAATCACATTCTATTTCTGAAAAAATAGAAATTTGGATGCAGAGAAATTCTGAAAAGTGCAAAGAAGGGAATTGTAATTATTCAGGAATAAACTGTCACATTTTTAAATTAAATTAACGTCTATTCTATTCATTCACCATCATTTTCAAAAAAAGAAAAAAAAGATTAAGAAAGTCTACTGATTAATCAATGTTGAAAGAAAATCCTTAGTGAAATTAAATTTAACATAGTTTAATTGAACAAAGAATGAGTCACAAATTGAGCAGCCTCCCCAGCCAGAGTAGGCTCAGAGAGACTCCACCACAGCCACGTAGTTGAAAAAGATTTATAGACAGAAAAAGAAAGTGACGTACAGAAAACAGAAGTGAGGTACAGAAACAGCCGGACGGGTTACAGCTCAGCATTTGCCTTCTTTGAACATGGTTTGAGTAGTTGGCCCCCTTTGATTGGCCAAAACTCAGTGATTGGCACAAGGGTAGGTTACAGTCTGTTTACACTTCCATTTAGGTTATAGTTCACTATTTTCAGAGAAACTTAAAATATGTAAGGAGGCAACTTTAGACTAAACTTGATTTAACATCATGTAGGTCACAACCAGAACTTGCATCTAATCCCAGCTACACCATACACTGAACTTTAGACAAGTAATTTGACCCCTTTCCTTTGGTTTACTCATACGCATAGAGGGATAGTAAATAACATTCTAACCACTGAATTGTGAGAACTAATTGCTGAAAACATGACATGCTTGTAACAGGAACCAACATATATAAAGCACTCAGTAAATATTAGGTATTTTGTTATTATTGGTATATGTATCAAGTGTCTAGCAGAAGACCTGGTCCATAATTCATGGCCCCAAATTGTAAATAACTTTCTCTTCCCCTCTCAGAGCTAATTACCACTGTTGGTAAATGTTTATGAATCTGTATTTTATATATATATATATATATATGATTTTTTATATCAATCTTTGATTTCCTATATCTCCATTTACTTACTGTTTTTATTTAAAACTTTCCTATGAAAACCAGATGTAGCAGATTAACCAGACTAAAGAGAACATCTAACCATATGAATTTCATATGGATTCTACATATTCAACATTCTGTTCATGTAATTTCTAACATTTGTCTACATTAATAATGTAAACAATAATAATGTTTAAAATATTATAGCTATATAACAAGTCTTTGTGGGTTAAATGACTATACTTCCTCTTAGATTATAAGCCTGAATATTTCTTTGAGAATTTTATGTGTCTTTTTTCACATTGGCAAAGTGATTGGAACTTTTCTTCTTAAAATACACCAGAGAACCATGGAGCAGATATGGACCAAATGGAAATAATGCATTTAGTAGTAATTTAAACCAGTTAAGCATATATTTTCTAACTGGGGTATAGTTTTCTGCAATTAGGTTATGCTAAAGCTCATATTAACAACTTTGTAGATCTACATATCTAGGATTCAAAATTTTATATGTCCATGAAAATAAAGGCTAAGATGGAAACACATCAATCCTAGATGATTTTCCTGTTGATAGGTTTTACTATACCTCCTAGCTATACGTTTACATTTTATTTCACTGCTCTTACATATATTTTAATACATATGTACTTTCAACACCATAAAATTACTTAACATTCTTTTTTTTTAAATAAACTCCAGCTGAATTACAGCAAAGCAGAGAAAGATTGAGTATTGTATCTTTCTTTAAGAAGAATGCTAGAGTATACTAGAGTATATACCTCAGCCACATTCTCCATCACTGGCTGCAGCTACTCTGTCTTGAGGCAGCATGGCCAGTCTCTCCATTAATCATGCGAGATCTGGATTCAAAATGTCACAGCAACAGCTATAAAAGAAAAATTAAGATCAACACAGAAATAATATCATACAAATTTATGCAATTGCTAGTATGTTTTAATTCTTCAAACAGTGCAATAAGTAAACAAAAACATGAATAGAGTTTTCTGTGTTTTGTTTTTGAGAAATGTAAAAGAATAATATCTAGCCTATGTTAAATATCTACTGTAAAACTTTAGTGGATCTTTATTCACTTACAGATAATAGGCCATCAAACCCTTTGAATCTAACTTACTGTTGAATTGTTGGTTGATACAAGAAACAAGAAAATAGAAGCTGAAACTTACATTTATATTGTTCAGGTAATTTGAATAAGATTTCTTTCTCCTAGAATAAAGACAGGATTTCTACTAATCAAAATGTATTATCTACTCAGATTTGAAAGGTATGATTTTAGAATATGAATTCAAAAGCATAATTTGGAGAATTCTATGACTCAGCTCTAAGACACTTTGTTACACAGAAGCCATGGAGTGTCATTTTAAATGTGGAAGTGATATGATAAAACTCTCACTCTTCTAAGAATAAAGCTATTGCTGGACCCTGTTATCTCACAACCCCAAGGTACAATATGATAATGATATCAGTTAACATCAGTGCTGAAGTACGAAAAACAAAAGGGAAAAGCTGCAAGCATTTTAACTAGAAAGAACTCAAATTAAAATATTAATTTACTGATTAATATAACATTAGCTGACCTATTTTCTCCAGCTTGTTAAACAACAAAGACTTGTGAAGCTAAATAACTGCTTAAAAGATAAATGTTTTCAGAATTCCCAGGGAGATGTTTAGCTCCTTTTTAAACATCATTAAAGATATGCCTTGCATATATCAGGCAATTTTATGCTTTCTGTGCTGAAACATCCTGTTTATATTTATTAATGCATTCTAAAGAATTGGGATTTGCTTAGGGGATCCCCCTTTTTCCAAAACTATGACCAAGAGATGTCAGGGGTTTTTTATGCTTAGTGACTCATTGTAGAATTTATGAAAATTCAAACTCTTTCAAGAGAGTGAAACAGGTCACACTTGCAAATTTATTTTCTTAAACCTTTCATAATTTGAGATAATGTTGATTTTAAAGATAAAAACCAGCAAGCTGCTGTCCACATACTCAGCCCCACGACCTCAGAAGTTCAAGCTGGTCTTCAAAGAATTGTATTGAAAGCAAAGAGGGCTGGCTGGCTTTTGTGTTAAGAAAGTCAAGTTTCTACTACAATTCTGTTACTAATACCATGGACCGCTACACCATATTTTTCTTTAAAAAGTGAAAGTTTTTGAACAACATTTCTGTCTTTCTTGAGTTGCAAACTGCTAGCAATGTGGTCATCCAAGACATAAAATAAAACTCACTTTGATTTGGTGCATTCTGATACATGGTCTAAAGAAAGAGGAATGGTTTTCTTGGGAGAATACAGAATTCAGTGAAGTAATGTAAATAGTTAAATGGGGTGTAGTTAGTAAAACAGAGATCCTAAAGGTTTTGGTAAGGAGTTGAAGTAGGGATAGACACAAGGGATAGACAGACAGACAGATTGTTGAAAGTAGTGAAAAGAAAAACTTTAAATAATCTTCTTAGCTCTTCAGAATAGTTTGTTGATGAATGACTCATTCTTAACGTAATTTAGAAGATAATGCTGACTTTTTGCTCAACATGGGTATTGAACCCTTATCTTTTAGCATAAGAATAATGTGATTTGTTAAAATCCAGTTTCTACTATGAGGGACTCTTCCAAAAATGTCTTCAAGGGTTAGTGGAGCCTCAGGGTCTACCTGTGAGGTTAGTGACAGCATTAAACCATGTGACCTACAGAGTTGCCAGTTTTCTTAATTGCTTTCTTTTTAATTTGGTCTTTCTAAATTTTAGTTCTATAATATATGTTTTGAAAATAACATTTTTGTTCTTCTCAGCTTCCAAAGCAGTTCGTTGCTTTCTAAGAAACTATTCCATTCAAAGTCTTTGTTCTTTTGGTTCAGCCTACATAATATTCCTTGAGACCCTCTGAGATGCAGTTTTGTGTCCGTTGTTAAGCTGTTTGACTGGAACTTCCCCTCCCTTATTCTTTCTCTGGCTCTCTCTCTCTCACACACACACACACTCACAGAGATTCTTTGAAAATTGGTTAGAATTAGTACCTATTATTAAATACATAATCCCCAAACTACTGTCTTAAAAAAACCAATAACACATATAGTGGTACAGTGGTATGCTGGTAAATGTTTAACAACCAGTTCTCTGGGAATAATAAGAAATCTCTCATATTTAATTTTAATGGTATCCCTGGTGTAAGTACTCTCACCATGGCTCATCTCAAGCCACTGAGATAATCTCCCTGAATGTGGATTTGGGACAAATTTGCACATTTGGCTCTTGTGAACTGGTAGAAGTAGAATGACTACTTTTTAACCTTGGCCTCTTCTGAAGAGGTCCATGTAGTTGGTAACCTTAAAATATACGTGAACATCTCCTTCCACAATCCCTCCCCACCAACAAAGATCAGGCTTTCTTATTTCATAATAAAAGGGATAGATGTCCCAAGGTTAGTGTTCCATGAGTTATAACAGAAATCCACTGTGCATATAGTATTCATCTGGGCCACATCATGTTACCCATGTGGAACTTGAGGCAAGAAGAACCAATGCAAATATGTTGATGATCATGTTGACTTCAGTGCCATGAATAATAAAATATTTCTCTCTTAGCCTGAAGTTTCATGTCTCTATCAGCATACATGAAACAGCTACAGGCTAACTTACTAGTCTGTAAGTAAGATAAAATCAAATTTCATACCCAACAAATATCCTGTATTGAAACTGATAGAAACACACATGTTCACATATATGCAAAAGTAGTCTTTATATGTTGGCAATATATAGGAACTTATTTTCATTGATCAGAAATATTGGAATAGCAAGAAATAATTTAGATAAAAAATCATTCTTAGGAAATTTCAACTTCTAATACTATACAGTGAATTTTTCACTATGAAGCATTCATTGACTATTTATATTTCAAATTATTCCACTGGATTTTTTTTTACCTGCTGTTTTGCATTGTCATGATTTTGTTTTATAAAATGTAACTGCCAATACTGATGCAAAGAATATGAGAATATTCAATTTTATGTCACAGTCTTCAGTCAAAATGAAAGTTTTAACAAAGTCTGAACTACTCACTCTGTTAATATATGCAGACATATTTCTACCAGGTTTTGTGTTCCTATATGTAATTTCCAGAGTCGTATTTGCAATACTGATAATCAGTTATTATAGATATTTTCTAGTTATAATAAATTCTGGATTTTCTTGATTTGAATATACACAAATGCAATAGGAAAAAGGAAGATTAAATTAAAATCAGTATCAGAAATGTAAACTTGCTTCTACCGTACTCCTAGGCTTCATCTGAATGCAGACTCCTAGGGACCACCAAAAAAAAAAAAAAAAAACCCAAATTACCATTTCTTCCTCTTTCCTTTTCCTTCACTTCTCTTTTTTCAGATTTCCTTTCCCAACAAATTATTATGTAACATATATATGTTGTATACCATAAGTATATGCAATTTTAATTTATCAACTAAAATAAATAAAACTGTAAAGGGTCAAAAATTAAAATGACATTACTATGTAACAGATTTAAGGTTTGAGGTTTGGTTATCATTGTTTATCACATCATACTCTAGAGTGAATGAATAAATATTTGTTAAGTTTTCAATCAATATTACAATTCTGAAGATGTCTCTAAAGACATTAATATAATGTAGTGTACAATACTAGGTTATATTTTAATACAGTTTTAAACATCAAGATCTTGATAAAACAGTTCCAAGCAGACATTTAATATGCAATAAAATTTTGCACATATTAAATTCTAAATGCTACTTGATTAAGACTAACAAAAATTATTGTTAATAAAGTAATGTTAGTTGATGACTATGAAAACTCTTCATTTATCTCACATTACCAGAAGTAAATATAACTAATTATATTAAAATAATACAATTTAAAACTTATTAGCTATAACATATTAGAATTTTATCTAGTTTTCTTAATATCGTGTATTATCCTGATCAAAAGTAGTAATGTCATTTTAAATGGCATTATCCCAAACAGGGAACATGAAAGGAACCCCAAAAAATTAAGAATTTTAAAGATAAATGTTGATCTATTTTTAACTCCTTGATGAATGCACAGAAAGTAAATTCTTCATTTTGTTTCATGGCTGACAACATCCTCCTCACTCACACTCAAATCCTACTTGAGCTCCATCCCAGTGCTATGAAAACATCTTATGGTATTCTAATAGGGCCATGCCCTGTACCCATTAGAGATAGCAAATGGAGAAATAGTGCCAAAAATGTGCCAAATAAAACTCTAATATTTATTTCAGTTACTTATACTGCATATGAAAAATGCTAGCTTTTAGTGTCCTCTTTATCAGGGTCTTTGTCCTAATACTCACTCTAAGGCTAATTCACTCTCTTTCTTTTACTCTTTCCAGCTCTATTAGAATCACACTCCCACATATTTTAATAGCAGTTAGCCTGATGGTTATCATATGCTGTCATAATCCACATGCAGGCTGGGATCTCCCATGGAAGGAATTTTTGTACCAAGACTTTAGGAATAAGCTATAGTAAGGATATGCCAGCAGCCAATTTTGAGGAATTATTCAAAAAGTAATGTAATTCAGAAATTTAAGACTTTCCATCATTTGACCATTTACATACTTAGGCATTGTCATGATACCTCTTTTACTCTGTAGAAAAACCTGCAAGTTTGATACTGTTAATCTCATTTTAGAGATGAAAGACTCTGGGATCAAGTTCACGCAGTTAAAAGTCATAAAGTAAGAATTTACAAATACTATAGGCTTTTTCTGTATGTATATATTTCATTATAATTTAACAAGGTTAAAAAGAGGGGTTATTAAATTTCCTAATTGTGCTTGTTTGTTTTTAGAAACAGATAAGTACCACTACAGGAGATTCATACTTAATTTTAACAAAACCACATATTGGATACTGAACGTAAATATTTGGTGGAATAGCACAATGTTGAATGATATCACACCTTACTGTCCAAAAAGGTCACTATAATTTAAAAATATAGAATTAAAATGTTGGATATAAAAGTTTATAGTATACCAGTACCATACTTTACTTTAAACCTGTCAATTTTTGAAATACTGCATAGACATGGTGAATCATACTACACAGGAGAACAACATTTGAAGTAAGGTACAAACTGAGATAAATTTACCATTAAGCAAGAACATCTGTATGTTACATTTTTTACTTGCTCTTTAAATTTTCTGGATAATAACATTTATCTATTTTTACTTCATCTAGTTGTGGTTTTATCCATGTATTCTTAGTTAAAATTCCAATATATGTTTTTATTTCATGTGTATTTTGGAATATAATGAGGAGAAGTCCTGTGTTTCATTAATATTCTATTTAAAGGTGTAATCTGTATAGGTAGCTTTGTGTTGCTTTTCTGGAAGAAGATATGAAACATGTAAATCCAAGCTCATTATAGCTGCTAAAAAAGTTATGTTCTTTTTTTTGTTGTTCTTTATTTTTAATACATCTTTTCAGTTTCAAAAGTAGAAAGACTTACAACATCTAGTTTTAGCAAACAGAATTCTTAAGGGCACTCTATTTGAGACTATATGATTTTATATCAAATTTTTCAAATATTACAAAACTGAAGATTTGAATCTACCTATTGCATATGGGTTTGTGAGGTTCATATTTTCCCACCAAACTTTTGATCTAAAATTAAAATAGGATCCAAATAGCTCAGTGGATTTTTCACCTTTACAATAAATCCTAAAACTGGAGGAATAACAACAGATGTGACGAGTTTTCATGGCAACTTTATTATAAAACCAAAGCAGGACAAAGTTCAGGGGCATCAAGACATATCACATAATAACTCAGGTGAAGAGTCTTAAGAGAACCAGCGTATATTTAGATATATCTTCCTGGCTTATCAATGAAACAATTTTTCATCAAGTTTTGTATAAAAATCAAATGGAGTTAATACACTTGGCTTATCAACAGAAAAGAAAGAGCTTGTGAAAAGCATAGTGAGCAAAAATGAAGATTTTCAGAACTTCTTTCTGTTATACAAGCTGGGATGCTCTCTTGAACATCGCTGCCTTTCATTGTTACTTCTCCTCCTTCTCCTGCTCCATTTTCTTCTTACTTTCCCCCTTTTTAATGCCTATAGCTTTTTGCCAAAAAAGTTAGCTTTACAATAATAAAGTACTGCTTTGTTAAGTTCTACTCATCACTTACCTACATTGCCCCTACCAATGTAACAATTTCATATCATTTTCCTATTAGATAGGTTAAAAGATAGACTAAAATCCTAAATGTATTTTGAGATACGTTTTAAAATCAACTTAAAAATGAATTTTGTGACATGTGAGAAGGAGCATTTGTGCATGTATTTTAAATATTACATTCTGGATATTTTGACATGGTGTTAGCACAAAGAATTTTCCCTTCAAAATCACCTTAGTTAAAAAGACAAACTGTTGTGCTCCTAGAATAATAATCCTTTTTTGTTACTATTCCCACATCCCCTTCTTCTCTTTCCTTCTCTCTCCTATGCCTCCTTCCATCTTCAGAGGTTCTAAGCATTTATTAAGTGACTATTACTATTATTATTATTATCTGAGATGAGGTCTCACTCTGTCATCTAGGCTGGAGTGCAGAGGCACTATCATGGCTCACTGCAACCTCTACCTCTTAGGTTCAACAGATTTTCATACGAACTCAGCCTGCCAAGTAGCTGGGATTACAGGTGTGTGCCACCATGCCTGGTTAATTTTTGTATTTTTAGTGGAGATGGGGTTTCACCATGTTGGCCAGGCTGGTCTCCAACTCCTAACTTCAGTGATCCACCAGCCTTGGCCTCCCAAAGTGCTGGGATTACAGGTGTGAGCCACTGCGGCCGGCCTAAGTGACTATTATTTGCCAGTTATTTTACTGGGTAATTTATATGTGACTATATATAGTCCATGCAATAATCCTCTGAAATTGATTTTGTAATCCTCATTTTAAAGTTGAGCCATATAAAGCTATAAGAAGTTGAGCCATTAAGAAATGGAGCTAGAATGTACCAAATGAAGAACAGATAAAATGGAGATAGGCAAAGGAGGTAAAACTGTCAAAATGTTATCATATCAAAGGCTTTCATAGACTTAAAGATAAGGACAACCAGATTTCTCTTGTGCTCAGCCCTAATGTAGTGTGTTTTAGTGTTGAATGTGCACATGGTTGAAGCCTGAGACATGTAGGGAAAGGTGCTCAGTATATTGTCTTGACATCCCAGAAAGCTATCTGAAACCTAATAAATGCAATAAAATGAACAGGGATAAAGATGAAAAACATTGCTTCATAGCTTTAGGATCAACATCCATTACTTAACTAGCATAGCAATAAATTCATCATCAAAGGAATCTCAAAGCAGTGAAACAATATCAATCAGGTAGCACTTCATACTTTTCAGCTAGAAAGGAGCTTACTTTTGTCTCATTTTATTTCTACTTTCATTGGGTAAGAAAACTGAAGATTATATAAATGAAATGAGCTGCCTGTTGTATAAGTAACAATGTTGAAACTGATCCCTAATGTAGTATTCTGGACATTTTAACCCATCATTACCACCACCTTCAAGGCCACCCTTGAAGTATGGCCGACTCTTCAAGGAACTAAAATGCAAATAACAGATTAAAGCAGGATAGGAAACCCAATATGCTCAGACGTTTCCAATGACAAGAAGGTAAGTTTTTAAAATCTAGAATTGTTTTCTGAACTGCAGCTCAGATTACAAAATAAAGTCAAAGTCAGTAATTTTTGTCTTAAAATCCAAATAAAAAATTATTTTTCTAAAAATAGCTAAATTGAGTCGGAACCTTAGAATCTAACCAACCAGGATCTAATGAAGATTTGACATGATTCATTGCTAACAATGAAAAAGGTAGCTAACTGATGATAATACTTCAGAATAACATCTAAATTCTCAGAGGAATGCATGAGATATTCAACTGTATGAGTTGACCAGTGATGCTCCAGAACGTATCCTCAGAGGAGAGCATTATCATGATAGTCTGTCTGTGTTATTTATATAGTTATTGGAATTTTGCTTCAAGACACTGGTTTTTAAAAAACAAACTGATTATTTAAAGTAGTTTACTGAACATTATTCCACATTAATTTTTTTTCACAAACTCAATGTTATATCAAAAATGTGTATGTAAGTCAGTTTGATTCATGAAGGTTACATAAATTTCATGTAACCTTGAGCATGTATTTTTCAAAATAATGAGTTATGCTTACTGAAAAATGTGTCAGTTTTTAAAAAACATTTTTTTTATCTTTTAAACTTCTAGAGGTTAGTAGAATGGGAAAAAAATGACAGGAGAAGGCAAAAAAAGGTGTTATGTAGTTGTTTATATACAAATAAGGAATGTCAATGATAAAACTGTTATTTAGACATTGTAGTGATCATGAAAAACCAAGGCCCATAATCTTTACTATATGATAGATTTTCAGTTTACAAGAAGATGCTTGGCTTGTAAGTCAGACAAGTTATTCCCAGGTGGAGAGCAATAATTATGTGAAGAATGTCAATGGTAGTTTAATGGGAATAGCGTTGAAACTATAAATTACTTTGGGCAGTATGGCCATCTTCACAATATTGATTCTTCCTATCCATGAGCATGGAATGTTTTTCCATTTGTTTGTGTCCTCTGAATTCCGTGGGCAGTGCTTTGTAGATCTACTTGAAGAAGTCCTTCACTTCCTTTGTTAGCTGTACTCCTAGGTATTTTAGTTTCTTTGTAGCAATTGTGAGTGTGAGTTCATTCATGGCTTTTTAATAATTGCTGTTCTGACTGGCATGAGATGGTATCTTATTGTGGTTTTGATTTGCATTTCTCTAATAACCAATGGTATTGAGCTTTTTTTCATATGTTTGTTGGCCACATGTATATCTTCTTTTAGAAGTGTCTGTTCATGTCCTTTGTCTGCTTTTTAATGGGGTTGTTTGGTTTCTTTCTTGTAAATTTGCTTAAGTTCCTTGTAGATTCTAGAGAATAGAACTATGTCAGATGGATAGATTGTAAAAATTTTCTCCGATTCTGTAGGTTGTCTGTTCGCTCTGATGATAGTTTCTCTTGCTGTGCAGAAGCTCTTTCGTTTGATTAGATCCCATTTGTCAATTTTTGCTTTTGTTGCAAATTGCTTTTGGTGATTTCATCATAAAATCTTTGCCCATGCCTATGTCCACAATGGTATTGCCTAGATTTTCTTCTAGGTTTTTTATAGTTTTGGGTTTTACATTTAAGTCTCTAATCCATCTTGAGTTAATTTTTATAAGGTGTAAAGAAAGGGTCCACTTTCAATTTCTGCATATGGATAGCCAGTTCTCCCAGTACTATTTATTGAATAGGGAATCCTTTCCCAATTGCTTGTTTTTGTCAGGTGTGTTGAAGATCAGATGAATGTAGATGCGTGGTTTTACTTCTGAGCTCTCTATTCTGTTACATTGGTCTATGTGGCTGCTTTTGTACAAGTACCATGCTGTTTTGGTTATTGTAGCCTTGCAGTATAGTTTGAAGTCAGGTAGCATGATGCCTCCAGCTTTGTTCTTTTTGCTTAGGATTATCCTGATTATACAAACTCTTTTTTTTGGTTCCATAAGAATTTTTAAATAGTTTTTTCTAATTCTGTGAAGAATTCAATGGTAGTTTTATGTGAATAGCATTGAATCTGTAAATTTCTTTGGGCAGTATGGCCATTTTCATGATTATTTATTCCTCCTATCCATGAGCATGGAATGTTTTTCCATCTGTTTGTGTCCCCTCTGATTTCCTTAAGCGCTGGTTTGTATTTCTCCTTGAAGAGGTCCTTCACTTCCCTTGTTAGCTATATTCCTAGGTATTTTATTCTCTTTGTAGCAATTGTGAGCTTTCATTCATGATTTGGCTCTCTGCTTCTCTATTGTTGGTGTATAGAAATGCTTGTGATTTCTGTACACCGAACTTGTATCCTGAGACTTTGCTGAAGTTGCTTATCAGCTTAAGAGGCTTTTGGGCTGAGATGATGGTGTTTTCTAGATATAGGATTATGTCATCTACAAACAAAGACAATTTGACTTTCTCTTTTCCCATTTGAATAACCTTTATTTCTTTCTCTTGCCTGATTGGTAGGCTATTTAATGCTGCCTCCATTTCAGAAGTGGTAATTAGTCTATTCAGGGATTCAACTTTTTCCTGGTTCAGTCTCGGGAGGGTGTATGTGTCCAGGAACTTATCCATTTCTTCCAGATTTTCTAGTTTATTTGCATAGAGGTTTTATAGTATTCTCTGATGGTTGTTTGTATTTCTGTGGGGTCAGTGATGGTATCCCCCTTTTCATTTCTGATTGCATTTATTTGAATCTTCTCTCTTTTCTTCTTTATTAGACTAGCTAGTGGTGTATCTATTTTATTGATTTTTTCAAAAAAGTCTCCTGGATTTGTTGATTTTTTTTTTAACGGTTTTTTTCTGTGTGTCTCTATTTCCTTAAGTTCTGCTCTGAGCTTGGTTATTTCTTGTCTTCTGCTGGCTTTAGGGTTTGGTTTAGTACTATAAATTTTCCTCTTAACACTGCTTCAGCTGCATTCCAGAGATTCTAGTACATTGTCTCTTTGTTCTCATTAGTTTCAAATAACTTCTTGATTTATGACTTAATTTAATTATTTACCCAGGAGCCATTCAGGAGCAGGTTGCTCAATTTCTATATAGTTGTGTGGTTTTGAGTGAGTTTCTTTTTCTTTCTTACTTTTTTTTTTTTTTTTTTTTTTTTTAAATAGAGATGGAGTCTCGCTCTGTCACCCAGGGTAGAGTACAGTGGTGCACTCTTGGCTCACTGCAACCTCCACCTCCCGGATTCAAGCAGTTCTCCTGCCTCAGCCTCCCGAGTAGCTGGGACTACAGGCACATGCCACTACACCCGGCTAATTTCTTTTTGTATTTTAGTAGAGATGGGGTTTCACCATGTTGCCCAGGCTGGTCTCAAACTCCTGAGCTCAGGCAGTCCGCCTGCCTTGGCCTCCCAAAGTGCTAGGATTATAGGCGTGAGCCACCACACCCGACTTTGAGTGGGTTTCTTAATCTTGAATTCTAATTTGATTGCACTGTGGTCTGAGGGACTGTTATGATTCCAGTACTTTTGTATTTGATGAGGAGTGTTTTACTTCCAATTATGTGATCAGTTTTAGACTGGGTGCCATGTTATGATGAGAAGAATGTATATTCTGTTGTTTGGGGGTGGACAGTACTGTAAATATCTATCAGATACACTTGATCCAGAGCTGATTTCAAGTCCTGAATGTCTCTGTTAATTTTTTGTCTCAATGATCTGTCTAATATTGACAGTGGGGTATAAAAGTAACCCCTATTATTCTGTGGGGGTCTACATCTCTTTGTCGGTCTTTACAAACTTGTTGTATGAATCTGTTGCTCCTGTATTGGGTGCATAAATATTTTAAATAGCTCTTCTTGTTGAATTGAACCCTTTACCATTATGTCCTACCCCTCTTTGTCTTTTTTGACCTTTGCTGGTTTAAAGTTCATTTTGTCAGAAACTAGGATTGCAACCCCTACTTTTTTCTGCTTTCCATTTGCTTGGAAAATTTTCCTTCATCCCTTTATTTGAGCCTATGTGTGTCTTTGCACATGAGATGGGTCTCTTGAATACAGCACACCAATGAACGTTGTCTTTTTACCCAGCTTTCCGTTCTCTCTTTTAATTGGGGCATTTAACCCATTACATTTAAGGTTAATATTATTAAGTGTGGATTTGATCTTGTCATTGTGATTCTAGCTGGTTAATTTTGCAGACTTGTTATTGGAGTTGCTTCATAGTGTCATTGGTCTGTGTAATTCACTGTGTTTTGTAGTAGGTGATAACAGTTTTTCCTTTATGTGTTGAGGCTTCCTCCAGGAGCTCTTTCAAGGCAGGCCTGCTGGTGACGAAATCCCTCAAGAATGGCTTGTCTGAAAGGAATTTTATTTTTCCTTCACGTATGAAGCTTAGTTCATCTGGATATGAAATTCTGGGCTGGAATTTCTTTTCTTTAAGAATGTTGAATATTGGCCCTCAATCTCTTCTGGCTTGTATGGCTTCCACTGAGAGATCCACTGTGACGTGACCTTTCTCTCTGGCTGCCCTTAACGTTTTTACCTTCATTTCAACCTTGGAGAATATGACAATTATGTGTCTTGGGGTTGATCTTCTCATGAAGTATCTCTGGATTTCCTGAATTTGAATTTTGTCCTGTCTTGCTTGGTTGAGGAAGTTCTCCTGGATGATACACTGAAGTATGTTTTCTAACTTGCTTCCATTCTCTCCATTTCTTTCATGTACCCCGATCAGTTGTAGTTTTGGTCTTTTTACATAATCCCATATTTCCAGAGATTTTATTCATACATTTTCATTCTCTTTTCCCTATTCTTATCTGCCTGTCTTATTTTAGAAAGATAGTTTTCAAGCTCAGGTATTCTTTCTTCCACTTGGTCTATTCTGCTGTCAATACTTGTGATTGCATTGTGAAGTTCTTCTGTTGTGTTTTTCAGCTCTATAAGGTCATTTATGTTCCTCTCTAAACTGGCTATTCTGGTTATCAGCTTCTGTTATGTTTTATCATGGTTCTTCACTTCTTTGCATTGGGTCAGAACATGGTTCTTTAGCTCAGCAAAGTTCATTATTACCCACATTCTGAAGCCCACTTCTGTTAATTCAGCCATCTCACCATCATCCCAGTTCTGTGGCCTTGCTAGAGAGGTGTTGTGATTGTTTGGAGAAGAGGCACTCTGGCTTTTTTAGTTTTCAACTATATATATATATATATATATATATATATATATATATTTTTTTTTTTTTTTTGAAACAGTGTCTCACTCTGTCACCCAGGCTAGAGTGCAGTGGCACAAACTCAGCTCACTGCAGCCTCCACCTCCCAGGTTGAAGCGATTCTCCTGTCTCAGCCTCCTGAGTAGCTGGGATTACAAGTGTGTGCCACCATGCCTGGGTAATTTTTTTGTATTTTTATGTTTAATTTATTTATTTATTTTGAGACGGAGTCTCTGTCTGTCACCAGGCTGGGGTGCAGTGGCGCGATCTCAGCTCACTGCAACCTCTGCCTCCCAGGTTCAAGAGATTCTCCTGCCTCAGCCTCCCAAGTAGCTGGGACTACAGGTGTGTGCCACCACACCCAGTTAATTTTTGTATTTTTAGTAGAGACGGGGGTTGTTGGCCAGGATGGTCTCGATCTCTTGACCTCATTATCCGCCCACCTCAGCCTCCCAAATTGCTGGGATTACAGGTGTGAGCCACCACACCCGGCCAGTTTTCAGCATTTTCGCATTGATTGCTTCTCATCTTTGTGGGCTTATCTACCTTCAATCTTTGAGGTTGCTTACCTTTGAATGGGGTTTTGGTGGGGCCTTTTTTGTTGATGTTGTTGTTGTTGCTTTCTGTATGTTTGTTTTTCTTTTATCAGTTAGGCACCTCTTCCATAGAGCTGTTGTGGATTGCTGCAGGTCCACTCCAGACCCTAATCACCTGGTACCCCTCCTGCACCTGAAGGTATCACCAGTGAGGGCTACAAAACAGCAGTGATGACAGCCTGCTCCTTCCTCTGGGAGCTCCATCCCAGTGGAGCACCAACCTGATGCTGGCCCGAACACTCCTTTAGGAAATGTCTGGAGACCCCCATTGGAAGATCTTACCCAATCAGTAGGAACGGGTTCAGGGACCCACTTGAAGAAGCAGTCTGGCTGCCCCTTTCTGGAGCAGGTGCATTGCACTGGGGGGAACTCCCCCTTGTCAACCCCCTGGACTCTCCAGAGCCAGCAGGCAGGAAAGGCTAAGTCAGCTGCACCTCAGGGACCAAGGCTGCCATACCCCCCAGGGGCTCTGTCCCAGGGAGATCAGAGTTCTGTTCCTAAAACCCTGGCTAGAGTTGCTGAAATTCCCATGGGGAGGCCCTGCCCAGTGAGGAGGCATGGATTAGGGTCCCACTTAAAGAAGCAGTCTGGCCATGATCTGCCACAGCAGCTGTGTTGCACTGTGGGGAATTCCTCCTGGTCCTGAACACCCAGACTCCTTGGTGCTGACAAGGTAGAAGGGCTGACTTGAGCTGCCAAGATGGTAGCCACCCCTCCCACCTGGGAAGTCAGTCATCTCAGGCAGTCTCCAGCCTGCTACCACTGGCCGGCTGGAATTCCAGGCCAGTGAGCCTTAACTTGTGAGGTGCCATGGCAGAGGGACCTACTGAACCTCGCCACTTGGCTCCCTGGCATGGGCCCCTCTTCTAGGGAAATGGACAGATCTCCTGCCTCACAGGAATTCCCAGGGCGGGAGTATGTAAAAACTCCTGGGTTTCCGTGCATGTCCACATGGCTGCTGAGAGTCCGCAGAGCTCTGTGCTTTCGACCCAAGGCCCTGATGGTGTGGGCTCCTGAGGGGATCTCCTGATCTGCGGGTTGCAAAGATCCATAGGAAAATCGTGCTTTCCTGGGCAGGCTCGCACAATCGCTTGCTGCCTCCCTTGGCTGGGGGTAGGGGCTCTCCTGACTCCATGCTGCTCCTGGATGGGCCATCACCCCATCCTGCTTTTCCTCACTCTCCCTGGGTCCCACCAACCACCTAGTCAGTTCCAATGTGAGAACCTGGATTTTTCAGTTGAAGGTGTAGAATTCGCTCGCCATTTTTGTTCTTCTTGGTGAGCATCATGGATCACCCTTGCTTCTAATCAGCCATCTTGGCTTGCTAAAGCCTCTTTCTTCTTATACTATCTCGATTTTTAACATTATTGTATGATTTTGCTCATTTTTAAAATGTATGTAAAAGGAAACCATATGTTATGTGCCATTTGTGCTGGTTTATTTCCCTCAAAATTATGTTCGTAAATTTCATCCATTTTTGTTGTGAGTGGCTATATAGTATTTTATTACCACACTGAATTTATTGCATAAATATATTACTATTTACCCATGCTATATAATGGACACATTGGTTACAGTTTGGTGCTACTATGATAATGCTTGTACATTTCTTTTAGTGCAATGTCCACATATTGATGTTGAGTAAAATTGCTTTGACACTGTATCAATCCTGTCAAAAAGCATAATTTCCCATAAAGTGTTTTTTTTTGTTTGTTTGTTTTCTTTGAGACGGAGCCTACGTCAGTCGCCCAGCCTGGAGTGTAGTGGTGCAATCTCGGCTCACTGTAAGCTCCGCCTCCCGGGTTCACTCCATTCTCCTGCCTCAGCCTCATGAATAGCTGGGACTACAGGCGCCCACCACCACGCCCGGCTAATTTTTTTGTATTTTTAGTAGAGACGGGGTTTCACCATGTTAGCCAGGATGGTCTTGATCACCTGACCTCATGATCCACCCGCCTCGGCCTCCCAAAGTGCTGGGTGTCTCCCAAAGGCGTGAGCCACCGCGCCCGGGCCCTCCCATAAAGTTTTTAAATAAATATTTACTAGTCAGTTGGTGCTTCTTGAATTTCTGTAAGTAATTTTTGTGTGCAACAGTTGAGTCAAAGGAAGCATGAAAAATTGTTTTGAAGCTTGACTCTCACAGCTATTTAAATAAGTTGAGAAAATAAAATTTCTTCCCCTCTCAGAATCAGATAAGACAATTGGAAATTGGTGGGCAAGAAGGGTGAGTGCTAAAGACTGACTCCCTTCAGCCAAATGGGGCTAACACTGAGGTCCATGCCATGATTTTGGAGATTCTGATACTGCATGTCAGACAGACGTTGCGATTCTATAGTTGTCTCTTAAAAACAAACAAACAAACAAACAAACAAAACAAAACAAAAAAACAGCTTTATTGAAATACAGTGAATATGTAAAGAACAGCATATATGATAAGATTTATGTGCATGCACCTATGAAACAATCACCTAAACCAAGATAGTGAACATATTCATCACTTCCAAAAGTTTCCCTGTGCCCATTTGCAATCTATTCCTCCAAGCTCTTTCCAAATCCCCCATGCCCCCTCTCCCAACTTTTCCCCATGAAACCACTAATATACATTCTGCCACTATCCATAAGTTTGCATTTTCCAAACGTTTGGTAAATAAAATCACGTAGGACATGTTCTCTTTTAGGAAGTTTTCTTTAATTCAGCATGTTTATTTTAATATTCATGTATGAATTAAGTGTTTATTTCTTTTTATTTGGGAGCAGTATTTCATTGTATGGATATGGATATAACAGGATGTGTAGGCATTTACATTGTTTTGGTGAACTTTTTAAATCATTTGTTAATATTGTAAATCACATTGATTTTTGAATGTTAAACCCAATCCACATTCCTGACAGAAAACTCACCTAGCCACCATGGATTATTTCTCTCATCTAATGTTAGATTTGAGTTGTTTAAAATTTGTGCACAATTAGTGCATCTATGTTCAGAGGGTTATTGGTCTGTGGTTGTTTTTTCTTGTAAAGTCTTCTTCAGATTTTGGTATCAGGATAGTACTGCTTCATAGAATAAGTTAGGAAATAATTTTTTCACAGTTTTCTGAAAGATTTTACACATATTCAGTATTATTTTAATTTGCTAGAATTTGTCAGTTAAGCCACCTGGGCCTAGAGTTGCCATTGTAGAATTTCTAACCATAAACTTAATCTCTTTAGTAGTTGTAAGGCTACTCAGGTTATCCATTTTATCTTCAGTAGGCTTTAGTAGTATGTGTATTTCAAGGAATTTGTGTATTTCAGCTAAACTGGAGATTTTCTTGATATAAAATTATTTGTAATTTTTTAATTCTAATATCTATGGAATCTGTAGTGACATCATAATCTCTCTCATATCTGATATTGGTATGTTGTATCTTCTTTCCATTTTCTTCTCAGCAGTCTGGCTAGAGGTGTACAAATTCTGTTAATTTCATTAAGAATCAATATTTGATTTATTTTTTCTATTGTCTTTCTGCTTTCTATTTTATTAATGTTGCTCTGATATTATGTTCTTTGTTTGCTTTATTTTGAGTTCTTTTGTTCTTTCTCTAGTTTTTTAAGGTGAAAGCTGGAGCTCTTGATTTGAGACCTTCCTTCTTTTCTATTTCTGGCATTAAGTGTTTTAAATTTTTTTGTAAGTACTGCTTTTATTGCATTCCACAAATTTTTATGTGTTGTAATTTCATTTTCATTTACTTACAAAAACGTTTTTAATTTTCCTCTTTAACTTATAGATTTATGTGTATTTGGAACTTTTTAGGTATCATTCTATTTTTAATTTCTAGTTTAATTTCATTATAACTACAGAGCATTCTTTATATAACTTGATTGTTCTGAAATATGAGACTAGTTTTACGTCTTACAGTACAGCTTATCATAGTAAATTGTCCATGTGCTCTTTCCAAAAATGAGTGTTCTGCTCTTGTTGAGTAAACTCTTCTAAAAATGTCCATTAGGTCAAATTGATTGACAGTGATGTTCAATTTCTTCATATCCTTACTGATTTTTTGTCTACTTTTATCATTTATGAGAGAGGGATATTGATCAGCTATAATTGTGATTTTGTCTATTCTTCTTGCAGTTCTATCAGTGTTTGCTTCCTGTATCTTGAAGACTTTTGTTTGATACATACATAAATGCTTAAAATTTATATATTCCTTTGATTAATTGACCCCTTTATCATCATAAAATGACCCTTTTGTTCCTAGTAATAATCTTTGCTCTAAAGTCTACTTTGTGTGATGTTAGAATTTTTCTACTTTTCTTCTATTGGTGTTAGCTTGGTATTTATTTTTCCTTCCTTTTACTTTTAACCTCTTCGTGTCTTTATATTTCATTTGTTTTCTTTTTAAGCATCCTATTTTTGGGTGTTGCTCTTCTTTATTCTATCTGACAATCTCTATATTTTAATTTTGAGAATTTAGACCATTTACATTTCATGTGATTACTGATATGGTTAGGGTTCAGTCTGTCAACTTGCTATTTGTTTTCTATTTTTTGGCCTGTTCTTCCTTTTTTCCTCTCTTTCTGCTTAGTTAGAATTTATTGGGTTTATTTATTGTTAATTTTCTCCCTATGTTTGCTTGTTAGCTAAAGGTTCTTACTTTGTTACCTTAGCGATTATTTTAGAATTTGTAGCACACATCTTTACCTTATTACAGTCTACTTTCAAGCAATATTATATTATATATGATATAAGCCCCTTAAAATGACATTATTTTTTCTCCTTTCCTAGTTTTTGCATTGTCATACATTTTACTTCTACATGTTATAAACCCCATACCACATTGTCTTTATTTTTTTACAAGCAGCCAGTTATCTACTAAGAAATGTATATATTTTTTAAGTATCATATTTTTTCCCATGTGATTACCATTTTTATGTTCTTCATTCCTTTTATTGATCTATGTGTCAATTTTCTTCCTGCTTGAAGGACTTCCATTTATATTTTATATAATGCATTTCTGCTATTTATGAATTCTTTCAGTTTTTGTGTGTCTGATAAATACTTTATCTTTGTATTTAAAGATATTATTAATGGGTAACAAATTGTAGGTTCACAACCCCTTTTTTTTTTCTTTTTTAGTACTTCAAAAACGTTGCTCCACTGTCTTCTCACTTACATTACTTTGATGAGAAATTTGTTCCTCCCTATATAATGCATCTTATTACACATATCACTCTGGCTGCTTTTATGATTTCTCTCTTTACTGCTTGTTTTATACAATTTGATAATGGCTTCTTTTCCTGTACTTTTCTTCATGTTTCTTATGATTGAGGTTCATTGAGCTTTTCAATCCATGTGTTTGTAGGTTTTATCAAAATTGGAAAATTTTCAGCAATTATCATTTCAAATACTTTTCTATTGCCTTTTGATCTTCTGTCTTCCAAGGACTCCAAATAACATATCAGGCCACATAAAACTTTCCTGCAGCTTACTGATGCTCTCTTGATGTGTTTCATTTTGGTTAGTTTCTATCATAATGTCTTTTCGTTGTGGGTCATACTTTCTTACTTCTTTGCATGCCCCTTGATGTTATATTATAACAACCATGGCAAATTTTACCTTGTTATTAATAGCTGCTGGATAGTTTTGAACTTCTAAAAAAATCATTGATCCATTTTGTAAGACACAGTTAAGTTACTTAGAAATAATTTGATCCTTTAGTGCCTTGTTTTTAAGATTTTTTAGAAGATGAATCAGAGCATTAATCCATGGCTACTTTATTTCCCACTACTGAGGGACTCTTTTGGTTCCTTATCCAATGCTTCATGAATTATGCTTTTTCGTGTGGCTAATGAGAAAAGCTGTTGTTTTCAGCCCTGTATAAACTCCTAGTGTTGTTCTGTCTAATCCTTTGAGTGATTCTTTACCCAGCCTTTCATACATATATGCCCTGATCAAGGGGCCTTTTCCAAATCCCTGGAATTCTTTCTATATACATTTCTCTCCTCTCTGGTACTCTGTCCTGTGAACGTTAGCTATCTTTGCTGAACTTTTAGCATCATCAGTTCAACTCAGAGAGTCCACCAGACTCTGCCTGGATCCTCCTCTTTGTCAGAAAACTCTCTGAGGATATTAAGCTGGGACACCCCCATTTGTGTCCTTTATTTCAGGGATCATTTTTCTTAATCATCTGATGTTCAATTCCTTAAAAACTATTTTTAAAATATATTTTGTCCTATATTACAGATGTTTCAGAAAGGAAGACTAATCCAGGTCCTGTTATTCTATCTTTGCCATAAGTGTATAGCCCCACATGTTTACAGTTTATATTTTCCATGAGTGTCTTATTGGATAGCCAGGGTTGAACCACTGTTTCAGAAGTCCAACAGTGAGTTTTCATGGACTGGGATAATTTATATAGTTAATTAAATGAATCTGGGCTTTATGAGATTAAATAAAAGAGGCTATATAAAGTTCCTGATGCACACTTAAAACTCAATAGCTAGTATTAACCTTTCGTCTTCTTCAGTGTATCCTTGAATTTAAAAAGACATTGTTTTATAATGGAAACAGACATAAACAGGACTTGAATAACCTGAATTCTGGTCATTGGTTTCCAACCTATCAGTATTGGTGAGCCATTTAAACTCGTGAAGTCTTGTTCTTCTAATCCTCTCAATGATGGCAGAAACATTTTTCCTTTATATCTTATGGAATTGTTGGCAAGATTAAGATATCAAAGGTGAAAGTTCTTTTGTAAATTGAAAAGTATTACATATATGTGATAATACTCTCAAATTTTGCCTGGTGATTTTTTGTTTGGTTCAGTTTTAAATTACACTTCACTATGTGTTCTATTTTTCCCAAATGGGCCATTTGTACATAGAAAGCCTTTGAAGAAAGGCCCTTAAAGATAAATGTTTTGACAGATTTTTAAAACTTTACTTAACACAGAAAATTTTCCAAACATCTTTGTAAGGTTAATAAAGAAGTGCATTTTTTAAAATAACCTAGAAAGTACAAAAATACAGAAAAAAATTAAAATAATGCCCTTATGTTAATTTATAAAAATAAATTGATATTGTCACCCTATTACTATAAAAATAAAAAATAGGTTTCTATATTATGCATATGGATTCAAGATACATTGGGATATTTAAATTCATTATTCCAATGGGACTCAATAATGTTTATGTAAGGTAGACGTACTCTGTGTTTTGTGGTGATGAAGACAGTTATGGTTCAAGAGACTTAATTCTGGTTCC
The DNA here is from genome assembly GCF_029289425.2 of Pan paniscus. Lineage (NCBI taxonomy): Eukaryota > Metazoa > Chordata > Mammalia > Primates > Hominidae > Pan > Pan paniscus. The sequence continues at coordinate 18,449,470 of NC_073255.2, forward strand.
AGAATTATAATCACCCAACCACAAGAGCAAATGCTTATTTAAGGTATAGTCCCACTTGTACTCAAAATGCTTCACAGATAACTATAGCTAGACTAAATTGATGTGTAAATACCAGATGCAGATCTGCAGGTACAGCACTCCTTAAGATGGTCTATCAGAAATGTTAAATGTCATAGTGCATAATTTATCAATGCTAATAGCCCTCGGCACAGATCTGAGGGAATTAACCTATACAGTCAAACTATTTATCACATCACAATATATAAAATGTACTTTTAATTAATAAACGGACAATCTATTGCCTTCATGGATGCAGCTGATCAATCCTTTTTTATCTTCTGTCTACAGTTTGGGTCTTTTTAATGGGTTTTAATGGGTTTTTCTGTACACTTGCACAGCCGAGTTTATGCACTTACTTCCTGGAACAGTTTCTGTACTTTGTGGTATAATCTCACAACCTCTTTGGTGTTTTTCCACGGCAGTATCAGTATGAAAATAATCATGCTTCTTGGTATTTTAAAATGGCATTCATTACTCTTGAGCTGACCTCTCTGGCACTAACCTATCTGAAAGTCATAAAATTAGTATAATGCAGTTCCCATCAATACACTAAGTCTTTAAGGACCTGAGTTAATAGTTTACATGAGCAAAGATTGTTAAAAGTACAGTGATTCACTACACTCATGAAAAGTGAAGCAAACAGCTACAATTGGAAAACAGTTTTATACAGATGTTAACAAAGCATCTAAGTTATTACTTAATCTATTACGGCAACTACTGAATTTAATTGTCTAGTTACATTTGGCATCAAATCAACTTTTAAAAATTTGATGGTACAGAACGCTTCTTCCAGATTTACAAACAGGATGTATTTTATGGGAATTTGAGTGAAAAAATTAAAGATTATAAAATAAACTATTTTGAAGTAATTGATGGTTTCAGCACTTTATACTTAGTCAATCAGAAATATTTGTACCTCAAATTTTAAAAAGAATTAAGATTAATGAAAGCAATGAGTTAAAATGCATGAGGACACTATGAGTATTCTATTTTTAGTGTTCTGTATTCCTAATATTTTCTAAAACATGTTGTTTTGATTCAGGATTTTACACTTCTGGAAACATTATTTTAAACTTTTCCTCTTATGTATAACATGGGTTTTAGTAAAAGACTGAATAATTAAAAGGCAAAAATATTTTATTCATAAATAATCATATTATTATAATCACTTGGTTTCATAAGGAGATTATTCCTTCTTATGGTGCCCTATCATGTCCTTAAACCTTAATATTCCAGTTTTCAAATCCAAATACCAAGGAAGACAGAACATCTTACAATGAGCTCCATTTTCCAGATTAATGCACCTGAGAAACATTTTTCCTTATTTAATATCCCTTACTCATTTCCTCTCCTGTTATAGGGATAGCACAGCTGTTTATCTGGCAATTATCTTTGAATCTATTAGTGAAAATGCCTAAATCAATCATAAAAAGACAAGTACATCACAGAGTGTGCTATGAATACAGGACCTCCTTGTATTCTTTCTGTCATTTTCACTTGTTCCATATGGCAGCATTTGTTTCTTGATACTGTAAACTGTAAGTTTGTTTCAGATAGAGAATTTATATAGATTTATTAGACTGTACTACTTAGTTCTAGTAAGAATACTGGTTACCCCCAGCAATTCAAAAGTTCTTAGTTATAGCTACAGAATAGTTCTGTGCAGTCGACAAAAAGATATCTGGGAATTGTGGGGGATGTGCGTATTTGACTTAAATAACTCATCCAGAAGTTTGACAGATTCAATATTTGGATCAATGATTAGAAAATAGCTTTCATTTAATTTAATGAACATTTGCTTGTTGTTTTTAAAATATATATGCTATGGAAAATCTAAAGATAGGGTGGTGACATGTAAACTGTCATTTAGAGAACTGAAATAAAAGGTGGAATATGGACTGTCATAGAATATAGGTAGACACCCCAGGTTGTGCCCCTAATTCATTCATTTAATCAAAGAATATTAGAATCTACAAAATGAAATTTGTGTTTTTCAACTCGTACAAATATGAGCAAGACATGTTTTTTGATTTTCTTTTTTTTTTTTTTTTTTTGCCCTCAGGAAGTTCAGTGTCTACTAGAGGCAACAGACATATAAAGATATAAATTATAATAGAAGATTAAATGATATCATTGTGACAAGAAAAAAGTCTCATTTTGTAAGGGCACAAAATGAAAAACTCTTATTAATGCCAGAACTAACTTCATAGATAAATAACAGTAAATTTTCTAGTATAACTGATAAGGTCACACATAGATCAATGTAAAGGGAAAAACAAACAAAAAATAGAACATAAGAATTATTCTCCTCAAAGGAAAAGCCTAATGCTTTTCCCAGCAATCAGAGAAAGGGAATAAAATAAGGTCTTCAGACATGGGGATGTGTTTAGTCACAACTCACTAACAAAAATTGGTTAAGACAAAATGTCCTTCACAGTTGAGAATTCTTCTCTAGGCTCAGCCCTTAACTGATGTGAGCTGAGAAATGGTTATTATGTGTCTTGTATATTCAGGGATCCCTAATGTTACAAAGAAAGTGGAAGAAGTCCAGCCACTCATGTTTTTGCACACATTATTTTGATTAACTATCTTTGTTTCTCACATTTACTTTATAATTGTGTTTTTTCTATGCAGTTCTGATTGATAAATTCAGTTGTGCCTGTATTGTTAGAGGTTAAGAGTGATGGAGAACAACATACAGATGGCAAAATGGTTTTACTGACAATACAAAGGGTATTGCCTACCTAGAGCCCTGTGTTGAAAAGGACTCTGAGGACATGGGGCATAACCAATCTGCAATGAGTGAAAGAGGAGAGTAGCAGTGCAAGGGCCCCACATTTACTTTCTCTAGAAAAGAAACTGCAGGTGAAGATTTAAAAGTCAGGCAGACTCGGATTCCAACCTGGACTCTGTCACTTATTAGTTGTTCTTCTTTAAATAAATTGCTTAATCTCACAAAACCACTATTTCCTTTCCTGTGAAACAGAAAGAAAAAATCATGGCACCTACTCCATATATGCTTATAGTAATAATTAAATGAGATAATACAGAGAAAGTATTTACAACAGTACCTAGCACATATAATCACTCTATCAATATTAACTAGATTAAATGAAATATTGTTCCTAAAGTGTTAGCCTACTATAAAGAAAAATTATTAATAGTCTTAGTATTATGTACAGAAATTAAAAAACAAACATCCTTCTTCTCCCAAGGAAAAACTTTTAGGTATAGATGTAGTGGTATGAGAGTAATTCACTCATTTATCCATTCATGCTATAAATACTTATTAAATACCTACTGTATCATCTTTCTAAATACTGTGGGTGAAATTGTGGCCAAATTTTTGCCCTTGTGGTGCTTCTATACTCATGGAACCTTAGTCCCATAATTTTAACCAATTTACATATAATCATTTCCAGTGCAGAAAAACGTAAGTAGCTGTTTATATGTTATTCTGATATTATGGGCCTATCAATCCCGTTGCACCAAAGGTATTTTAAAAGCAGTAATAAATGTCTTCAACATTTTGAAATTCACCTCCACAGTAATCAGTTCTATGCCAGAATGCCTGGACAAAGAGTTCTAATGTCTTCTAAGCTTTCTAATTCCCTAGAAGGACCTGACAAACCACACTGAACTGTTTCTGCAATTTAAGTAGCAATCAGAGAGATTTGCTGAAGGAGGTCTTGAGGAGGTTCAAAACTGAATCCAAACAAGGTCCTACATGTGTCCATGGCTCTTTTTTTGGGAGGTAATTCTGAAGGCTGCTAGAGTTATAATTTCTAATGGCTTCAAAGTGTATTAATTCATCTAAACAGGAAGATTAAAGCTTTATTTTTTCTCACCCCTACATGCAGCTGATAACCACCAGATGCATGAGTTTCTAAGAAACAGACGAATGATATAGAATGTAATTTTAAATTTAGCTTTATACCTAGTTTCTGAAGACAATACAATGGATCGCTAGATGATTCACTGTAAATCCACATTATTAAAAATTATTTTCATTTAATAGAAGATAGAATAGTTTAAACCACACAGATTTGCTCCTAGCAAAATAGCTGTTTTGATTTTCTCTAATTTGAAAAGGACTATTTCAGAAATAATTTGTACAGATATTGTTTCCCCACAACTGATGATATCCAGGTATTGATATTAACTTTGTAAATTCTATTTATTAAGGAGTACTATTTGAATTCTATCAAGAGAAAATATAGATTTCAAAATTTGTTATGCACTGTTTATAAAAGAATAAATTCAGTTATTACAGAAGAAAATCAGGTACAAACAGAAAAGATTCATTTGAGTATGTTTCTAATAAAATTATAAATGCTTATATTATTAACTTGAAAGTGTGGATTAAGACTACTATAGATGAACCCTCCCTTGTAAATCAATATCAACTAAAAATAATCACCATCAGACAACCAAACCAAAGTCTGCATTGCTGTAAAAAAGGTTTGCCCTAGTGACAGATCATTGCTACAACCTCTCACGCTATTGGGTGATGTTTACCATATGTCCCATGATTGATAGTCGGATTTAATGAGTTCTTACAAGCAATTAAATAATCAAGAGTTCCTGCTGTTACATGGCATAGCTTGATAGAACAGTGACAAATGAGAGAATATCTACAACCTAATCAAAGGGACATATTTCCTTGGGAACAAAATAATATTATCCACCAGTGCAATCAAAGGACAAAAGAACATAGAAAGGACACCAACAGAATGAGATAAATTATGTCCTCTTTTCATTATTCGGACTGCACAGTTTCCATTTATTGTGTCTTATTAAATCAGAAAGAAAATTAGGCTTGTTAAATATGTTTAACTTATCATATGTTGTTGGATGGTTCATATATGTGTATACTTAATCCTTCAAGAGAAGACTATTGTTGAAAATCACTAACAGTACAATGTATTACTCTTCGCCCTCCTAAGAAAAACATATCAAGAATAAAGACTAACATGCATGCCAAAAAGTGCAAGGCAGCCTTAGGTGGTTTTCCTCAGGCCTTCCATGTTAAATGTTATTTTACTGCCCCCCCTTGGTGTTCAACCCAGGTAAACGTAACACAATTTTGTTTTTGTCAGTTCATCTGTAAGTGTAGAGTTACAATAAAAAGATCCACTGTCTTTGAAGATTCTCCACTTTAGTATTAGTTTTCCACAGTAATTTCCCATAAATTTCAAATAAAATGTCTCTAATGCATATAATATTTCATGATACAATCGTATTCATTTCCCACATTGTTAGGAAAGTAGAGGATTATTGTTCTGTTAAATCCTGATGAAATATGAATTTTTATATCTATTCATGATATCCCAGGTGGTCTACATTTTATGCTTCTCATGTTTGCTTTCTGATACTTAAGTAAATAAGTAAAATAAGAATAATGACAAATGTTTTTTTAAAAACTACATGTTGGAAGGATACGTTTGCATATTTTATCTAAAAAAAATCACATCACATGCACTGGATTGCCATCCATTTTAGCAGATTGAGACACAGCTTTTAAGAGAAGTCAAATAAAGCCTTATTTTGGCAAGAGGCAGAGTTGGGATTTGAATTCTTACACTTTTAATATAGCTCTATAGTAAAGACAAATATTCTGGAAGTAGATATGCCTGATGCTGAATCTGGCTCTGTCACCTACTAGCTGTTTGGCTTTGGGCAAATTATTTATACTTTCTGAGCCTCAGTTTCTTCAGCCAAAAAAGGAGATAATATGCAACAACTCATCCAATATATGTAGCAAATTACTTGGTCAGTGAATGTGACTATTAGTTATTTGCTTATTCAAATACATATTGGCCACTTATGGGCCTGAGTATACATATAAGGCTGCTCCAGCCATCGAGGAATTTAAAATTTAAATGAGAATGATGCATAATAAATAGCAGATTAGAATACAGACTACCTAGCTGTCTTCTTTGATTATTGTAGGCACAGTGCAATGTAGGCAAACAAAACAAAAATGCAAGAAGAATGAATGAACAAATCTGAGTTGGACACAGGACCATTAAGGTGGGACCAGTTAAAAAAAATAGATCTTAAAGAATCAATAACCATGAGTGTGGTAAAGAGTGAAGTTCATGTTGGTTCATGCAAAAGGAATCACAAAGACTTGAAGGTGAGTCAGAATGTGGTAGATTCAGGGAACTGAATATCATTTCATTTGATTGCGGCTCAGAACAAGTCTCTGGGAATAGTGGATGAATGAGATAAATCATTAAGCAAAAAGCAAGTCATGTAAAAACAGGCCGAAAGGTTTGCAGGTTTGCTCTTCTTCCTTAAGGCCGTGGGGAACAACTGAACAATGTTTAGAATTGGAGTAAGAAGGGATCCTAGGCCAGGTGAAGTGGCTCATACCCGTAATCAAAGCACTTTGGGAGGCTAAGGGAGGGGGATAGGTTGAGGCCATGAGTTCCAGGCAATCCTGGGCAACATACCATGACCTCATCTCTAAAAAATAAATTCACACACACACACACACACACAAACGAAATAATTAGCTGGGCATGGTAGCTCCCACCTATAGTCCCAGCTACTCAGGAGTCTGAGGCAAGAGGATTACTTGAACCCAGCAGTTCAACATTGTAGTGAGCTATGATCATGTCACTGCATTCCAGCCTGGGCAAGAGAGCGAGTCCCTCAAAAATGGAAAAGAAAGAAGGATGCTAAAAGAAAGTCATTCAATTAGAAGTCTCTGGCAGTTAATACCAGCTGGACATGATGGTGACTCACATAGGCTGTGGTACTGAGGGTGGAAGGAACTAAACAGATTCTAGAAATTTTAAAAAATTATCATCTCAACTACATGAAGACTGGATGGGGCTGGTGTAGACTGATGATGTGTTAAGAAATACAAGAGAAACAGATCTTCAGGGAAGGGAGACAGTATGTTAAACCTAAAAAATGCTGAATTTCTAGTAAACATCCATGCAACAATAGGCAGTGGGCAATTAGATATATAGGTCTGCAACTCCATAAAGAGATCTGAACAGGAGATACATGTTGCAGGCATGAGCATATAGATGTCAACTGACAATATGAGTAGATGAGATCATCAGAAAGTAAATTTGAGAAGAAAAGATGGCTAAAGGTAGTAGCCCAAGCAATATTTAAGTGATATATAAAGGAAAAGTGGTATGAAGAATACAAGCAGTCACAGAGAGAAGGGCAGAGACAATAAAGATTGTTTTCCTAGAAGTCAGGGCAATAATGAATTTCAAAAACAACATGTTCACCACCCTCATAAAGGAGCAGAAGTGACAGGGAAGATAATATTCTACAATGAACAGTATTATAGACCCTGTTATTAACCACTTCAGATTCTTTTGTCCTAAACTGTCTGTTGGGCATTTGGCCATTTGTATTCTTATCAGCCATTAGGAATAGCCTATTTCTCCATGAGCTTTCTGTGGCACAAAGAACAGTAGTCCTGGGGCCTGGGGTTTCCTTACTGACGATAGCACAGGGTCACTGAAACCTTTGGTGATCTCATGTGCACAATTAGGGAGTGAAGACGAACTTAATTCCCTGTGGGCTCACTTTGACCAGTGGCAGAAAGGAGCTGATGATTATATTATTTTTCCTTCCTCTGCTTTTTTCTTGACTTCCCTGAAAATTAGTCATGTATGAGACCTCTCGGAAGATGGTGTCAGGAGACTGAGAATTTGTGCTTGATACCCACATGGTGGTCAGGATGAAAACATATTCTCTTACTTGCTCTCACGTTTTGGGCAACATTTACTTTTTCCCCCCTTTTCTGCTCCTGGGGCAGCATTCTGGTATTCCATAATGAAGGAGTAACACTTTCTCTTGCTTCAGGCTCTGCTTTCTGAGGAAACCAGGCTAAGACAAGTATATATACAGTTGTAATGAAAAAGTGTAGGTCTTTCCTTTGATTTGATACCAAAAAAAAAATAGTATTTCTTCTCAGCTTAACATCTAGGAACCTATAGTTAAGAACATAGTTTGAAATGATAGAAGTAATACAAACTGTCATTAGAAAAAAATTACAAAAATATGTGAGTAAATTGAAAAACAAAACCAAAAGAGGACTAATGTCACAATTCAAGAGAATTCGAAGTAAAGACTCAGTTTTCTGGATATGACAGAGAAGAAAAATAGAAATGAATTAGGAGACCATTTGAGAATATTAAGCCTAAATTTTCCTCAGGAACTAAAATTAGATAATATAGTCTAAAATATATAAAAGATAGACTTCATTGTCTATTTTTATGCTAATGGTCCTCAAAGTGTGGCAGCCAGATGTTCAGTATCAGCATCATTTGGAAAATTGATAAAAAAGTAAATTCTTAGATTTCTACTCCAAACCTACTGAATAACAAGTTTTAGGAGTATAGCCCAGTAATCTGTGTTTTAAAAAGCCCTCTAGGGGATTCTTACGCATAAAGATTAGAACCACTGCTTTTTATATCATGATCTGTTTCATTTAGAGTAAGACAAACTAAGTTAAACATTAATGGGCTACCTCCTCCATGAAGTATTCTCTGGTTTCCCAAAATTGAAATAACCTTTCCTGCCTCTGAATTCCCAAAGCTCTTATGTATTCATCTTTTTTGCATCATTAAAATAAAACAAATTTTGGAACAATTTAATACACTATACATGACACACTTGAGTAGTCATTGTGAATTCTAACCTATCAGTTTCCCAAAAGAATCTAGGTAACTAAAGACATCTGATGTGGTTTGGCTGTGTCTCCACCCAAATCTCATCTTGGATTGTATCTCCCATAATCCCCATGTGTTGTGGAAGGGACCGAGTCAGAAGTAATTGAATCATGGGGTACAGGTTTTTCCTGTGCTGTTCTCGTGATAGAAAGTCTCACGAGATCTGATGGTTTTATAAAGGACAGTTCCCCTGCACATGCTTTCTTGTCTGCCACCATGTGAGACATGCCTTTCCTCCTCCTTTGCCTTGTGCCATGATTGTAAGGCCTTCCTAGCCATGCGCAACTGTGAGTAGTACGTTAAACCTCTTTTTCCTTATAAATTACCCACTCTCAGGTATGTCTTTATTAGCAGTGTGAGAACAGATGAATACAGTAAATTGGTGCCAGTAGACTGGGGTGTTGCTGTAAAGATACCTGAAAATGTGGAAGCAACTTTGGAACTGGGTAACAGGCAGAGGTTGGAACAGGTTGGAGGGCTCATAAGAATACAGGAAAATGTGGGACAGTTTGGGACATCCTAGAAACTTGGAGGGCTCAGAACACAGGAAGATGTGGGAAAGTTTGGAACTTCCTAGAGACTTATTGAATGGCTTTGACCAAAATGCTGATAGTGATATGGACAATAAAGTCCAGGCTGAGGTGGTCTCAGATGGAGATGAGGAACTTACTGAGAACTGGAGAAAAGGTGATTCTTGCTATGTTTAGCAAAGAGACCGGCAGCATTTTGCCCCACACTAGGAATCTGTGGAACTTTGAACTTGAGAGAGGTGATTTATGGTATCTGGCAGAAGAAATTTCTAAGCAACAAAGCATGACTTGGGTTCTCTTAAATACATTCAGTTTTATTCATTCACAAATATATGGTTTGGAATTGAAACTTATGTTTAAAAGGCAAGCAGAGCACAAAAGTGAGGAAAATTTGGAGCCTGACAGTGTGATAGAAAAGAAAAACCCATTTGCTGAGAAGAAAGTAAAGCCAGCTGTAGAAATTTGCATAAGTAACGAGGAGCCAAATGTTAATTGCCAAGACAATCAAGGCATGTCAGAGGTCTTCATGGCAGCCATGAAGGCTTGGAGGCCTAAGAGGAAAAAATGATTTCGTTAGGCCCATGGTCTTGATATTTTGTGCAGTCTCAGGCCTTGGTGCCCTACGTCCCAGCTGCGGCTAAAAGGGGCCAAGTTATAGCTCAGGCCTTGGCTTCTGAGGGTGCAAGCCCAAAGTCTTGGCAGCTTCCACATGGTGTTGAGCATGCAGGTGCAGAGAAGTCAGGAATTTTGGTTTGGCATCCTCTGCCTAGCTTTCAGATGGTGTATGGAAACACCTGGATGTCCAAGCAGAAATTTGCTGCAGGGGCGAAGCCCTCATGAAGAACCTTTGTTTGGGCAGTGCTGAAGGGGAATGTGGGGTGCAAGTCCCCACACAGAGTCCTCATTGGGGCACTGCCTAGTGAAGCTGTGAGAAGAGGGCCACTGTCTTCCACACCCCAAAATGGTAGATCCACCTACAGCTTGCACAGTGCACCTGGAAAAGCCTCAGACAGTCAATGCCAGCCTGTGAAGGAAGCTGGGAGAGGGTCTGTACCCTGCACAGCCACAGGGGAGGAGCTTCCCAAGGCTGTGGGAGCCCACCTCTTGCATTAGCATGACTTGGATGTGAGACATGTAGTCAAAGGAGATCATTTTGGAGCTTTAATATTTAACTGCCCTGCTGGAGTTTGGACTTGCATGGGGCCTGTAGTTCCTTTGTTTTGGCCAATTTCTCCCATTTAGAATGGCTGTATTTACCCAATACCTGTACCCCCTCTGTATCTAGAAAGTAACTAACTTGCTTTTAATTTTATAGGCTCATAGGCGGAAGGAACTTGCCTTGTCTCAAATGAGACTTTGGACTATGGACTTTTGAGTTAATTCTGAAATGAGTTAAGATTTTGGGGGAATGTTGGGAAGGCATGATTGGTTTTGAGATGTGAGGACTTGAGATTTGATAGGGGCCAGAGGCGAAACAATATGGTTTGCCTGTGTCCTCACCCAAATCTCATCTTAAATTGTAGCTCCCATAATCCCCACATGCTGTGGGAGGAACCTGATGGGAACCAATTGAATCATAGGGGTGGGTTTTTCCTGTGCTGTTCTTGGGAATTAGTGAATAAATCTCATGAGATATGATGGTTTTATAAAGGGCAGTTTCCCTGCACATGCTCTCTTGCCTGCCACCTTGTAAGATATACCTTTGGGCCTTTACTTTCTGCCATGATTGTGAGGCCTCCCCAGCCATGTGGAACTATGAGTCCATTAAATAATGATGAGTAAGAGTACATAATGCTTAATTTCTTTAAGAAAAAATATACTTAAAGAATATTGAAAAATTGTACAATTGGACACATGAAGAATGAAAAGTAGCTGCAATTTTCTCTGACTTTTGAAATGCCTTAGACAAGATCCTAGACTAACGGTTATTGATCATATTGAGTCAATATGAAATAGAGGGCAATGTTTGGTTATAAGTAGGAAACAAACATAAAAACCATCAACTCTCCATTAGACACATGTGGGTTTTTCAGTTTGCTGGCCATCTGTATCTAAGTATGCATTCTGGACTACTTACTCTACCTTTAATTTATGGATCCTCAAGGAATCAAAATAGGTATCAATATTTGCAAATCCAAAGGTTTTCAAACCTTTTAAGCAAGAAAACAGCCTTTGCTCTACCTTGTTTTTTCCTTAAAATAAAAATTTACCCGGAATCCATCTATGTAAAAGTTAAATAAATAAAATCAAGATTATTCTGGTTTCTGCCTTTCTTTCAGCAGTCTCTTCTCATTAGAGACTTCTAAGGTTAGCATAATAAGTGGGTGCTATGCAGCCACTAAGTTTAATTTTGGACAGCCTGTGAATGAGAATTTCTGTAGCCTTTCCTCAAATAATTTGAGTATGTATATTAATGGGGGTTATAGATATGGAAATATCATAGATATTATCTTCCTACATTCAAATATCTGTTATAAAACAAAGCAAATGCTACCAAAATAATATGGTTTGCACTGGAAAAATTACCATTAAATACTGTGCTGTGGCTTATTACAATTTACAATATGCAGTGCCCTATAACTGTTTTGAGATTACATGAGATATTTATTTTTAATATAATTTATTGACATATTCCACTATATCAGACCTCTTAGATTACCAAAAATAATAGAGTATAATGGTTTGTGCTATTTAGTTGGGTGCATCTTAAATGGCTCAGAAACACTCTTAACATTCCAGAGCACAAAAATACTGTCAAGAGGCAAGATATGTGGTTCTTGCACAGCAAAAATAAGACATAATGATCTAAACGCAAATCTAGGAGTACTCAATGATGTAACTCAAAAGAAAAAATTAATTGGAACTATGATATATCTGAAGACAGAAGTATGAAGAAGAGTTTTAACAGGGAGAGGAGCAAACTCCATTGTCTAATCTTCCAAAGATATTTTCCATGTACATTAGAGAAAAGTAGTTCATGTATAATAAGAGCAGTACAAAGGGATCAACAGCTGGCACTAAAATATAATTCTCTTTATCTAAGATAAATGAAAGGTGAAAATACCAAAGTTCAGTAGCATTAAAATTTTTGAATCCCTCAGAATCAATAAGTTCACAAAAATTACACACCTCATTAAATTCTACACAGATTGCAAAGCTAGCTATAATGTAAAAACAGGCAGACAGTCTGTCTCAATATTATTACAGGAAGGGTTGGTTAAATTAATAGCTTCTCATTGATTAAAAAATCTTGCATTTTACATGTTCTTAAGTTGGTTCCCACCATTATCTTTCAATAATAGAATGAGTCTTTGGAGAAATGTGGTTATATTGAACTATTAAAATACAAAGGTAGGCAAAAGATGTTTACAATATGCTATCATTGTTTCCTGTCATAAAATGCTAACTACGTGAAAAGAAAATATGTTTGCTTCCTATATTCTTAGTGATTTTTTATGCTTAAAATCTCCTGTTAAAAGTATAATTAGTCTATAATGTTAAGTAAGCATAAAACAGTATTACTGCATCATAATTTTCCTAGGCAAGACATCATTTTGTTCAGGTAATACAGTATCTGACATTGCATGTGACAATGCCACTGAAACCTTGTCCATTTGTACTCACTGTGAATTAGGAAATGCTCTCTTATTGGACTACCAGTCATCTGCATTTTGCATATATTCATTTATCTCATTTCCACTTTTGCTCATTTAATAAAACATGGTAATGACATGACTCACCTAGAAAGATTTTATTATAAATGTAGATTCTTATTCAACTTACATGTTTATTTCTGTTCTGTAGAAGTCTACATTTTTTTTTTTTTTTTCTGAGACAGAGTCTTGCTCTGTCACCCAGGCTGGGGTGCAGTGGCATGATCTCAGCTCACTGCAACCTCTGCCTCCCGGGTTCAAGCAGTTCTCCTGCCTCAGCCTCATGAGTAGCTGGGATTGCAGGTGCCCACCACAACAACCGGGTAATTTTTATATTTTTAGTAGAGACAGGGTTTCACCATGTTGGCCAGGCTGGTCTCAAACTCCTGACCTTGTGATCTGCCCGCCTCAGCCTCCCAAAGTGCTGGGATTACAGGTATGAGCCACTGTGCCCAGCCAAGTCTACATTTTTTAATACATATAATCCTTTATTAATTCAGTCTCCTTCTTCTCTTAAAGGTTAACAGTAGGTAATTTACCTTTCTTATTGTCAAGTTTACTGAAACACATATATTTATGATGTATTACTAAGTTCATTTAAATTTCAGAAGATTTATTCAATCAAAATTCAGTTGATGATATTATTATTGACAGTATTGGTCTTGTTAGTTATTCCCTTTCACTAATATCTTCAGTTAAATATGTTGCCATGTCAAAATTAATTTACTGACACTGAAGCAGCATTAAATTGCACTTTTTTTTTTTTTGAGACGGAGTTTCACTCTTGTTGCCCAGGCTGGAGTGCAGTGGCACAATCTCCGCTCACCTCAAACTCCACCTCCTGGGTTCAAGCGATTCTCTTGCCTCAGCCTCTCTAGTAGCTGGGATTACAGGCATGTGCCACCATGCCCAGCTAATTTTGTATTTTTAGTAAAGATGGGGTTTCTCCATGTTGGTCATGCTGGTCTCGAACTCCCGACCTCAGGTGATTCGCCCACCTCAGCCTCCCAAAGTACTGGGATTACAGGTGTGAGGCACCACACCTGGCCTAAATTGCACTTTTATTTGATCATACTATATATACATATTAAATACCCTTTAAATATATATTATAAATTAATGTATTATACAACTGATATGTTAATGTAACATTATATGAATATAACTTTTTTTTTTTTTTTTTTTGAGATAGAGCCTCGCTCTGTCACCGAGGCTGGAGTGCAGTGGCGCGATCTCGGCTCACTGCAAGCTCTGCCTCCCGGGTTCATGCCATTCTCCTGCCTCAGCCTCCTGAGTAGCTGGGACTACAGGCGCCTGCCACCACGCCTGGCTAATTTTTTGTATTTTTAGTACAGATGGGATTTCACTGTGTTAGCCAGAATGGTCATGATTTTCTGACCTTGTGATCCACCCACCTCAGCCTCCCAAAAGTGCTGGGATTACAGGCGTAAGCCACCTCGCCCCGCAGTATAACGTTATTCATGTGTTACATCATTATATATTATATATATTTTATATATGTGTATATACATATATTAAAACACTTATTTAGGTTAATTGAAAACGCAGTCTCTTAAGTTGAGATACATTTCAGCTAAAAACAATCTATTCCTTAGTTATTAAATAATAAAATTCAGTTATGAAAGATATATATTAAATATATTTGTGCAAAGTTATGAAATGATATACTATATTTCAGTATAATCAGAAACATTTACATAAGCAAAGTCATTAAATAGAGAAGATTTAGGTAGATTAAGATTAGCTTTCTTATTCCTATTTGTAATTATGCTATACATTTGAAAAATGCATTTTAGAAACTGTAATCTTAAAAACTATAGAATTATAAAAACTGTAATTAGATCTCAAAAAATCATCTTCTTAATGTGGACATATTTATCCATAACCAGATGTTAAGGTATTAAGTTTTCACATTTCTTGAATATGGAAAAAATCTATATCATCCCCTTTTTTAAGCTAAAGGAAAAAATAATGTGTTGTATGTAAAGATGTTCTATGATCTTTGACACCACTGCTTTAGTGAGGTCATTTCTCACCTAATGTGGTGTTATTGAGTTTCATGTTTTGGATTGAATAACGTCCACTCAAATTTATGTAACATTTGAGTATTATACAAGAAAACTCATTATTGCAACCCAATAATATTTGGGTTTAGTGATAATTATTACAGCTAATGTGATTGGAGCACATGTCAAATTCTTAATAACAGCTAAAGGCCACCAAATTCATGGTGACGTTGAGAACACATGGACACAGAGAGGGGAACAACACACACAACAGCCTGTTGGGAGTGGAGGGTGAGGGAAGGGAACTTAGAGGACGGGTCAAAAGGTGCAGCAAACCACCATGGCACACGTATACCTATGTAACAAACCTCCACGTTCTGCAAAAAATAAAAATAAAAAAATTTAAAAATTACAAGTAACGAACTTCCAAAAAAAATTCAGGTGTCTGACCTAAGTGTCTATCAATGGTTGATTGCATAAAGATAATGTGATATATATACACATTGATATACTATTCAGCCATAAAAAATATCAAAATTGACCAGCCACAGTGGCTCACGCTGTAATCCCAGCACTCTGGGAGGCCGAGGTAGGAGGATTGCTTGAACCCAGGAGTTCAAGACCAGCCTGGGCAACATAGTGAGACCTCATCTCTACAAAAAAATAAACAAAATTAGCTGGGTGTGGTGGTATGCACATGTAGTCCCAGCTACTCGAGAGGCTGAGGTGGGAGGATTGCTTGAGCCCAGGAGGTTGAGGCTGCAGTGAGCCAAGGTTGCAACACTGCCCTTCAGCCTGGGTGATAGACCAAGACTTTGTCTCAAAAAAAAAAAAAAAGAAAGAAAGAAAGAAAGAAATTATGTCTTTTGCAGCAGCATGGATGAAACTGGATATCATTATCTTAAGTAAAACAAGCCAGACCCAGAAAGTCATATATCACGTGTTCTGACTCATAAGTGGGTGCTAAAAAAAAAAAAAAAAAGTTTACGCATGGAGATACAGATTGGAATGATAGAAAATGGAGACTTGGAAGGGTGAAGACGTGAGGGAAGGGATGATGAGAAATTACTTAATGAGTATTATTCAGGTGGTGGATACCCTAACAATTCTGAGTTGACCACTATGCAACCTATGCCTGTAACAAAATTCTATGGTACCATCATAAATTTATACAAATTAAAAAAAACTTTAAAACAAATTCATGGTGACTATGTCTTTTCAAATTACAAATAGCTGTATGCATACTTGACATTGCCATTACAGCAAATAAAAATAAAAACCTGACAAGTCCACAGGAGGTGAGCTTGATTAGTCCATCACAAAATTTGAGTCTATTTTATTTTTGCTTACTTTTATATCTCCACATCTAATTTCTAAGACTGTTATTATAGCTGTGGAAATTATGGCATGACCTTCATTACATCATGGTGGAAACTTAGAGACTACTGACATTTCAAAATATTTGAATCATAAAAGAGATGAACCTGCAAACTTAACATTTATAAACTTAGTTCACCTCAATGGGAAGTTTTTATGCTTGTTGTTTTAAACAGACTAGAGAGCAGGAAGTGAACCACAGGCATAAAAAGCATAATTTAGGAATTATTTAATTTTTCAGATTCTACTCAGGTAACCACTATAATAACTAAAAATATCTACAAAAAAGTAAAGATTTAATAGGCTAAAGAGAGAAAAAAACTATACCAAGTACCTATATCTGTATGTGGTTTTTTCTCATAATATTGAATGTAGGTTATGTAAAAAAGCTTTACTAAATAAAAAAAAGCAAACAAATTAGCAAAAAATGAGATAATTATCTGTCATTATTTGAAGTTAATTTCAATTTTTTTGCAGTGAATAATCCTTTTTTGTGCTCTAGTGTTTAAGACAACTTATATGTCTATATTTCTGTACAAGAAATAATTTTCTAATTTGCAGTGAAAGTTAATGAGTAACAAAATAATGAATGGGAACAATGCCTGTCAAAGATTGTGCTATGTATGTATTACTGAAGCACTGGAAATATTACCGTGGCATATTGTTTCTGTTGGAGTATTAATAAAATAACTGTCACACACTGTGTTCAATGTAAGTCAGACACTGGATAAACACTTCTATATTATCAGTACTAACCCCAACCAAAGCATTTAATGTGACATTATGACACCCAGAATACATATGGAGGAATTGAGAAACAGAGGTGAAACAACTTTCCTCCACACCACACAGCTAGTAAGTATAGGAACTGGAATTTGAACATATTCTCATTCCAAGTAAATGCACTTAACCACTACCCTGTGGAAAGGAGATTCTAAAAGGATGAAATGATCAAACAAAAAATCTTCTACACAGCAAAGGAAACAATTAACAGTGTAAAGAAACAACCTATAGATTGGGAGAAAATATTTGCAAGCCATACATATGATAAGGGGTTAATAACCAAAATATATAAGGAACTCAAACAACAGCAAGAAAACACATTACCCAATTGAAAAATGAAGGGACTTAAATAGATATTTCTCAAAAGAAGACATACAAATGGCCAAAAGAGACGTGAAAAATGTCACCACTCATTAGGAAAATGCAAATTAAAATCTCAATAGGATATCATCTCACACCTCTCAGAATGGTTATTATCAAAAGAGGAAACATTGGGGTTCGCATGAATGTAGAGAAAAGGAAACCCTTATACACTGTATGCAAGTTCCTCAAAAAACTGAAAAATAGAGTTATCATCTGATCCAGCAATCCCACTACTCAATATTTACCAAGAGAATTTAAACTAATTTTGTTGAAGAGATATTTAGATTCCCATATTCACTGCAGCACCATTTATAATAGCCAAGTTATGGAATCAACTCAAGTGTCCGATCAACCTAAGTGTCCATCCAGATAAATGATTAAAGAAAACAATATATAATATACATACACAAAGAAACATTATACAGTCTTAAAAAAGAAGGAAATATTGTCAGTTGCAACAACATGGATGGAATTGAAAAGCTTTGTTCTAAAAGAAAACCAGTCATGGAAAGACAAATATTCCCAGTTATTTGCAGAATCTAAAACAACCTCATAGAAGTGGAGAGTAGAATGGTAGTAGCAGAAGTTGAGGGTTGGGAAAATTGGGACATGATGGTCAAAGGTAACAAAATCTCAGTTACCGGAAGAAAGGGTTTTTTTTTTTTTTTTTTTCTCAGTTCTATTGCACAGAGTGGTGAATACAGTTAATAATATTGTATTTAAAATTTTCCAAATTGCTGAGACAGCAAATTTCAGGTATTTTCACCACACAAAAAATAAGCATTTGAGGTGATGAATATATTGACTGGCTTCATTTATTTGTTCCACATTGCATTCATAAATGTAATATCACTTTGTACTCAATAGATATATATAAATATTAAATTACTATAAGATAAAATTTAAAAAGAAAACAGTATGGTATGAGGTCAGGTTGCAGCCTCCTAATGTCCTACAAACTTTTGTTTAACAGAACTTTATTTTTTTGAAGCTTAATAACACAAAATGCCATAGCTTTTTACTCTTCAGTTACTCAAAAAGCCTATCTACTACTAACATGCTAAAATAAGTTAATAGTGTGGGTTACTAGTATTAAATATTCATAAATGGAGATTTGTGCTCTACTAGATTTAACTGAGAAGCCTGTTTCTACCTGAGTGAGGTTATTACAGAAGGGTTGCCAGATGTATTTTTTTACTTCTGTTTCTGTTATTTGGGCTAGCATCCCTACACAGCGCTAACATATCCTCCTATGCATGTAAATGAAATCCCTGAATTTTTGAGAGAAATGCATTATTTTTGTTCTATCAATTACGTTCTGAATTCTCATTTCCAATTGATGTTTTATTTGCCTTGAAAGAATTTTATTGAGGTATAATTGAAAAAATGATTGCATATATTTAAAGTGTACAATCTGATATGTTTTGACATAAATACATCTCATGTAATCAACACAATCAAATCAATGAACATCACTCTCGAAAGAAGTTTCTCCATTCCCACTGGTAATTTCTCTCCATTATCTCCATCCTCTATTCCTGATGTACACAGAAAATGACTGATCTACTTTCTGTCACTGTAGATTCGTTTACACTTTCTAAAATTAATGGACCCAAGCCATACATACCCTTTTGTCTGGCTCTTTTCGTGAGTTTTGCTTTGTGTACAAATAGTTGATTCATTTTTATTGCTGCATTGTATTCCATATTTACCTATTGATGGAAATTCAGATTATTAGCCAATTTTTTTACTATTATAAATAAACTGCTATAAATATTCTTATAAAAGTCTTTGTACCTATGGATGCATGCTTTCATTTATCTCGGTAAACATGTAGGAGTGAAATACCTGGGTCATATGGTAGTTTTATGTTTCACTCTGTAAAACACGATGAAACAATGTCTGTTGTCCCATGTCAAGTACTACTTTGCATCCTATCAGCAATTTTTGAGGGCTGAATTACTCAGCATTCTCACCAACACTTTGTTTTATCACTGTTTTTATTTTAGACATGCTAATAGGTATGAAGAAATGTCCAAGGTGGTTTTACTTTGCATTTTCCTAATGACTAGTGAGGTTGAGCATCTTTTCTTGAGCTTATGTGATATCTATGCATCTTCCCTGGTGAAAGATCTGTTTAAATCTTTCATTCATTTTATTATGCAGTGTTTCTTTTCTTATTATGAAGTTTTGATCACCCTTTATATATTCTGAATAAAGTCTTTATCAAATATGTGATTTGCAACTATCTTCTCCTAGTCTCACTTGTCCTTTCACTCTATTAGCTGCTTCTAATTGATATTGTTTGGCTGTGTCCCCATCCAAATCTCATCCTGAATTCCCACATGTTGTGGGAGGGATCCAGTGGAAGGTGAGTCATAGGAGCAAGTCTTTCCCATGTTGTTCTCATGATAGTGAATAAGTCTCATGAGATCTGATGGTTTTGTAAAGAGGAGTTCTTGTACACAAGCTCTCTGTCTTTGCCAGCTGCCATCCATTTAAGACATAACTTGCTCCTCCTTGCCTTCCACTATGATTGTAAGGCTTCCCCAGCCATGTGGAACTGTAAGTCCATTAAAACTCTTTCTTTTGTAAATTGCCCAGTCTCAGGTATATCTTTATCAGCAGCATGAAAATGGACTAATATACTCATGAAAAGAAAATTTTTTAAATTTTGTTGTAGTCCAATTCATCAAATTTTGTTTTATAGATTGTGGTTTTGGATTGACTTATAACCAAATAGATTTTCTGCTTGCTTCTATAATTTTTTTTGGCTTTAGATTTTACACTTAGGTCTGTGAGTAATTTAATGAATTTTTGTATGTTCTGTAGGGTATGAACCAAACTTTCTTTTTAGACTTACAAAAATATAACTATTTCACAATACATTTTACTGAGAAAAATTATTCTTTTTTCCACCAAATTAGCTTTGAATATTTGTTGAAAATCAATAGACCATATACATGTGTGTTTATTTCTCAACACTGTATTCTGAGATATTGATCAACTTACCTATCTCCATGCTGACACTGCAATGTTTTGAATATTGTAACTTTGATATGTCTTCAAATTAAATATTTCAAGTTTTCCAAACCTACTTTGTTTTTCAAGATTGTTTTTGGCTATTTTAGGTCCATTTTATTTCCCTATTGATTTTACAATGAGTTAGTCGATATCCACAAAAAAAAAAACCCTCCTGAGACTTGAATAAAAATCAGTTGAATTCATGTATCAATTTGGGGAGAAATGATATAAACAATATTGAGTCTTTCTACATACAAACACAGTATTTCTCTTCATTGATTTTTCTTTATATTCTCAGCAATATTTTTAGTTTCAGTGTACAGCTTGAACCTTTACTCATATTTTCCTGAGGTGTTTTAGGTTTTCATGGTATTGTTTCCCAATATTAATTTCAGTTCCTATTGCTAGTATATAAAAATGCAATTAATTTTTTATACATTAATCTTATATCCTTCAACTTTGCTGAAAGTTGAAATGTATATGCTTAAGTTGCTTTTTTTTATAGTTTCAAGCAGATTTTTTACAGAAATGATCATATTGCTGTAAAAATAAGACAGTTTTACTTTCCCTATCCAATTCAGATACTTTCTTTTTTTTTACTTGCCTTATTGCACAGGCTAGAAACTCCAGTGAAATATTGAACAGAGTGAGGAGAACAGATAACCTTGTCTTAGTCCTCATGTTATGGGGCAAGCAGTGAGTCTTTTGTCATTAAATATAATGTTACCTATAGGATTTTTGTTGATATACTTTATCATGTTGAGGAAGCTTCCCGTATTCTTAGTTTGCTGAGAGTTTTTCTTGGAATTAATGTTGGATTTTGCCAGATGCTTTTTCTGCACCTATTGAAGTAATCTTTTAAAAAATTTATTCTGTTAATATGGAGGCTTACATTGATTTTTGAATGTTGATCCAGTATCGTATTTATAAATTAAGCCCCATGGTGTATTAATCGTGTGTGTGTGTGTGTGTGTGTGTGTGTGTGTGTGTGTGTGAATTTAATTTGCGAAAGTATTTTTAGGAAATTCTGTATCACCGTTTTAGATACACAATAGTCTGAAGTTTTCTGTTCACATCTTTAATCTTGGTATCAGAATATGGTCAGACTTATATACTAACTATAAACTAATCTCTTCCTAAATTTTCTGGAAAATTTTGTATACATTTGGTATCATTTATTCCCATTAACATAATGGTTTAAATGTTTTGCATTTTTAATTCTTTTTTATGCTTTATTCTGGATTATTTCTATTGCTGTATTTTTCCAGATCATATTTTTTCTTCTGCAAAGTCTAATCTGCCTTTAATTCTGTCCAATGTATATTTGATCAAAGACATTGTTGTTGTTTCATCTTTATAAATTTTTTGAAACTTGTTTATATCTGTCACCCATATCATTTTTTATATCTGTCACCCATTTATGTCATGTTGAATTTTATCTTGTGGAATGCTTGCTAATTTTGTATTTCTATAAATATACTTGAACTTTTTTATGCAATGGGGTTGTTACTCAGAAATATTTTGTTCTTTCCCAATCTTTTTTTTAAAGGAAGAACCAGAATAGCTTTTGGTTTAAGTTTGGTTTTTCCCTACTCTTCAGATAAGATATTTCTGAGTACTGCATTCAACACCCCCAAAATTTTCTTTTTTGATTGTCAGTTTCTAGTACACATTCAATTATGAATACTGAAATTTGAATTTTATATAATTTTTATGTCATAAAATGCTATTCTTATTTCCATTTTTACTAATATTTTAAAATGTAAAAACTATTCTTAACTTACGGGTTATAGACATTGGGGACTCCCAGTTCTAGGCAAAATACATTTAACACATTCTTCCCTGTTTCTCCTTTAGCTAAGAAAAACTAAAAATCTTGGACATTATATATAAAACAAGTATAATAAGACTCTGAAAGTTAGAGAGGAGGCAGAATACTAGCTAAAGAACTCAGACCCAAGAAATGACATGGTGGTTTCACAGGGTTTTGTTTGTTGGTTTGTCTGTTTGTTTGTTTTTTGACCATATATATACCCTGAACTGGGTATTCAAGAGACTGGCAAGTCAGAAACACCAGTGAGGGTTGGGCACAGTGGCTCATGCCCATAATCCCAGCACTTTGGGAGGCCAAGGTGGGCAGATTACCTGAGGTGGCAGTTTGAGACCAGCCTGGTCAGCACGGTGAAACCCCATCTCTACTAAAAATGCAAAAACTAGCTAGACATGGTGGCAGACACCTGTAATCCCAGCTACTCAGGAAGCTGAGGCAGGAGAATCGCTTTAACCTGGGAGGCGGAGGTTTCAGGATTTTGCCATTGCACTCCAGCCTGGGCAACAGAGCAAGACTCCGTCTCAAAAAAAAAAAGGAAGAGAAAAACAAAACAAGAAGTCCCAAGAAATCCTGGTCTTTTGAGTCAATGCACAAGGAAAGAGGCAGTCTAGCAATAAATAATAAATGCTCTACTCTAGGCAACACCATGGAAAATACTGCAGCCTTCAGACTCATCTCCGTGTCTCTGCTAGCAAAGGACAAATGGAGAGCCTAGTCTTCCAACCTCCCCCAGTTGTAATGAGACACACTTTCTGCTTGCAAAAGAGGTGTCAGAGAAGGCTAGTGGAGAGACAGTTCTTCTGTCCCTGCCTGAAAGTAATGAGGCCTTCTTAGTAGTGGAGGCCATATAAAAACTAGTAATGAGTTACATACTCCTCTACAGAGTATCAATGGAGAGTAACTGGGGAAACTGGATTTTTACTCCCGTCGAGCATTAATGAAGCAATGGCATTCTTCTTTAACCGGAGTGATGTCAGAAACATCCTGCTTAAAAAGAGGATCCAGAATCTCATAACAAAATGCCCAAAATATCCCCCAGATACAATAAAAAATTATTCATTACACCAAAAATTAGAAAAATCACAACTTCTGTAAGAAACAACAATAAAATACAGCACTAGTAAGATGGCATATTTTTTGGAAATATCTGACAAAGATTTTAGAGCAGCCATCATAAAAATTCTTCAATGACCAATCAAATATTATTAAAAAAATAGGAAGTCTCAGAAAAAAAAAGCGAGATATAAAGAAGAACCAACTAGAACTTTTAGAATTGAAAAACACAATAACCAAAATTAAAAACTCAATGGAAGAGCTAAATAGCAGAATGAAGAGAACAAAAGAAGGAATTGGTGAATTTGAAGAGACAACAATAGAAATTACTCAACCTAAACAATAAAGATAACATACAGTGGAGTAACACTCACTTTTCTCAAATTCCTCTCTCCCATAGTTCTTCAGCAGACTTAGTTTTTGGGGTATATACCCAAAGGACTATAAATCATGCTGCTATAAAGACACATGCACACGTATGTTTATTGAGGCACTATTCACAATAGCAAAGACTTGGAACCAACCCAAATGTCCAACAATGATAGACTGGATTAAGAAAATGTGGCACATATACACCATGGAATACTATGCAGCCATAAAAAATGATGAGTTCATGTCCTTTGTAGGGACATGGATGCAATTGGAAATCATCATTCTCAGTAAACTATCGCAAGGACAAAAAACCAAACACCACATGTTCTCACTCATAGATGGGAATTGAACAATGAGAACACGTGGACACAGGAAGGGGAACATCACACTCTGGGGACTGTTGTGGGGTGGGGGGAGGGGGGAGGGATAGCATTAGGAGATATACCTAATGCTAAATGGCGAGTTAATGGGTGCAGCACACCAGAATGGCACATGTATACATATGTAACTAACCTGCACATTGTGCACATGTACCCTAAAACTTAAAGTATAATAATAATAAAAAAAAGAGAAGAAATATGAAGAGTAGTTCCCTGAAAACAAATTTTTTGTAGGTTGCTGGAAAAACACTCTCCTGCCATCCATATATATCTACTTACATATACACACACAAGCAAACAGATACACACACCCAGCCCCATCCCACCATAACAACCTCAAAGAAACAAAAGATATTGATACTTTCATAAAAGGAGTTGGAACTGGCGAGGTGATTAAGAAAAAATAATACTAAGACCTAAACATGTGGAGGAAAGGGAACCCTTGCACACTTTTGGTGGTATTGTAAATTAGTATATCCATTTGGGAAAACAGCATAAAGTTTCCTTGAAAATCTAAAAATAGAACAACTGTATGAACCAGCAATTTCACTTCTGGGTGTCTATCCAAAGAAATTGAAATCAATATGCCAAAAAGATATCTGCACTGCTTTGTTCATTGCGGCACTGTTCACAATAGCCAAGATATGAAAATTATCAAAGTTCCCATGAATGGATGAATAGATTTTTTAAAATGTGGTGTATATATACACAATAGAATATTATTCAGCTTTTAAAAAGCAGGATATTCTGTCAGTTGCAACAACATGGGTCAACCTAGAGGACAACCTAATGAAATAAGCCAGGCTCAAACAGACAAGTACTGCATGATCTTGCTTATATGTGGAATCTAAAAAAGTCAAACTCATAGAAGTAGAGAGTAGAATAGTGGTTACCAGGGGCTGGGGGAGAGGGTTGGCAGGGAAAGGGGAAATATTGGTCAAAGAGGACAAAGTTTCACTTAGATAAGAGGAAGGAAAGTCTAGGTGATCTACTGCACAGCTTGGGTGCCATAGTTAATAATGTATATCTCAAAATAGCTAAATGAATTGATTTTAAATATTCGCATCACAAAGAAATGATTGGGATTTGAGGTGATAGATGTGCTAATTAGCCTGATTTGATCATTTCATACTGTATGCATGTATGGAAACATCACATTCTACCCCATAAATATATGCAATTATTATTTGTCAATTAAAAAATTTAAAAAGCAAGAACAATTACGTCGTGGCATGGGATATGTATTTGGAGAAGAAAGCAAGCATTATAAAGGGAACAAAGAGCGCTAAGAAGTAAAAAGGGAGGTAAAGAAAAAGGAGAAGACCATAAATAGGAGAGGACTTAAGCAAAGTGTGAAACTGACCCTCCTTGTTATTATTATTCTAAGATGTATTAGTCCTGGCTCTTTGTGTTCCTAATTGGTTTCTAGTGTCCCCACAACAGGAAAATAATTAATAACAATCAACATGTTCTTTTTCTCAAGACCCAAGAAACATAAATTAAAAACTTAATCAAAAGAATATTAGGCCAGAGATGATAATGACCTGGATTTATGACATCTGTTTCCTAGTCATACAACATCAGGCACTAATTAGTTATGTCACTTAACCAAGTACCTTTTTCTTGTAGGATTGACATCCCTCAAGTGGGATTTAGAAGTTTCTTATGAATAGAAATGTCGACAAATCTATATATCTATTGTGGTCTTTCAGAAATCAATTTTATGATTGAAAGATAACAATAATGTTGAATGAAATTTCCAATGATAATTTTGTATGAGAGTTACTGGTTCAGTTGAAATTACACCATTATTGTGACTAGTCCATTTTCCAAAAAAGGCTGAGCACAGATTTCGGTGTTGTCAATAAATACGGAACCATCAGCATCATGATATGAAGAAAAAAATACAAAGGGCAAAAATGTATCTCCAATTACTCACAGTGATGGGGGTTAATCAAAGCCTACTCAGTGTTAGTTGAAGACTTGGAATTTATTTTTCAATGAAAAAAGTTATTCTTAATATGTGAATTCGAATAACAATAGCTATCATTTGTCAAGCATTTATTATGAAGTGTTTTGCTAACTGTTTCACATGAGTTCTCTCATTTAATTCTCAAATAACGCCATGGGACATCTCCAATAATTTGTCCCATTTTTGGGTGAGGAAAGTGCGAGTTAGGAAAGTTAAATAGCATGCCAAAAAATATGCATCTGGAAAAGAGCAAAGTCATAGCAGAAATTTAGGTCAGCTGGTTTTAGAATCTATGATCTTAACAATAGCATATATTCTTCCTAAAAAAGTGTTCTCCCTAGAATTTTGGTATTGTCACTTTGAATAGAAAAGGTACTGGGGAACAAAAGGAAGATATCATCTCAGGCTTTTCAGGCAAACCTGTCACTGAACTACTTGGAATCAAGCCAAACACTGCTCCAGAAATGATGTATTTATTAGGGTATTCAGAAGCCTCACATCTGGTTCACCTTTTCAAACACTGATTTCACTTTTACCACAACTTCTGTGGCCTGGAACAAAGCCACTCATAGTATCACTAGAAGCAATCATTGTTTTCAATGCAAGGGCCCCCATTATATATAATGCATTGAACTAAATATACTTTAAGAAATAAATAGAAGAACTCTTTTCCAGAAAGCAGATTATGATGAACAGTGAGGAGCAAGGAGTAAACACAGAGAGAGGGCTGTACCCACAGTTGGGGAAGTAAAATAAGAAAAGGGGAAGACAGTGTTCTCATTGTTCAATTCCCACCTGTGAGTGACAACATGTGGTGTTTGGTTTTCTGTCCTTGCCATAGTTTGCTCAGAATGATGGTTTCCAGCTTCATGCATGTCCCTACAAAGGACATGAACTCATCCTTTTTTATGGCTGCATAGTATTCCATGGTGTATGTGTGCCACATTTTCTTAATCCAGTCTATCATTGATGGACATTTGGGTTGGTTCCAAGTCCTTGCTATTGTGAATAGTGCTGCAGTAAACATACGTGTGCATGTGTCTTTATAGTAGCATGATTTATAATCCTTTGGGTGTATACCCAGTAATGGGATCACTGGGTCAAATGGTATTTCTAGTTCTAGATCCTTGAGGAATCGCCACACTGTCTTCCACAATGGTTGAACTAGTTTACAGTCCCACCAACAGTGTAAAAGTGTTCCTATTTCTCCACATCGTTTCCAGCACCTGTCGTTTCCTGACTTTTTAATGATTCCCTTTCTAACTGGTGTGGGATGGTATATCACACTGAGGCCTGTCATGGGATTGGGGGTGGGGGAGGGATAGCATTAGGAGAAATACCTAATGTAAATGATGAGTTAATGGGTGCAGCACACCAACATGGCACATGTATACATATGTAACAAACCTGCAAGTTGTGCACATGTACCCTGGAACTTAAAGTATAAAAAAAAAAAAAAAGAAAAAGAAAAGGAGAAGGCAGGTGTACCCAAGATAAACTAAATGTGCATTGCAATTGAGCTCAGGGCCAATCCTGTAAGGAACAAATCCATTATGAGAATCAAACACAAAGGCAAATTCAGTAAAAACTACCTGTGTGTTTTTGGAACTATGATTTAAAAGAGCTTGGGAATTGATGTGTTGGATGGTTATTCAGATATAAGCAACAAAAGAACATTATATGTGCTTTAGCTATGCAGCCACTTCTGATTTATTTCAAAAAAGCTTGCTGGGGAATATTGTGATGTTCTCTGACTGGCTTTGCAGTTATACCAGTCAGCAGGCCAAGAATAAAGACCACTTAAGTATTATTTAGAAATGAAATCACTACTAAAAAGGATATAGTTGTATGTTAAAGAGACACCAAACCATTATGAGTCAACTAACTTAGCTCTAGGGTCAAGAATAAATGAATACAAATGTGAGACAATATTCTGATAGATACAGTACTTTCACAGAGTCTTGTGTCTGAGAGTATGGAAAGGCCAATGAGGAGACAGTGAGCTATCAAACATCTGTCATAAATATATATCTAAGTAACTTTAAGTTGCCTGATACTTGAATACATCAAGGGAAAGATAGCATTTTAGGGTCAATTAAACAAAAGTATATGTACTGTAATAGTTTGACACAAAGAAGAATGGATAGAGAAAGAAAAACAGTCAAAGTGGTAAGCTTTATCAAAATAGAGTTTTTGACCTTGTAGAGATAAAGAAAGAGAGTTTAGAAATATGAATTGGCTTACCCATGCAAGTTAAAAAAAATAAATAAATTAGGCAGAGAGAGTGGAAGAGGAAAAATGAATACAGACATCTGTAACTTTTGTACATGAAAAGTAGCATGGACAATGAAAAAAAAACAGAAGGAAGTAAAAGCAGAATTGATTCCCCAAATTTTCTTTACAAGAAGAGCAATAAAATTTTAAGGATATTTTACTAAACATACTCTAAACTTAATTTCCAATTCTTGAAGTCATATGTTTAAAGTTTAAGGAATCTTCCTATATTAGTAATGCTTCTCCAGAGAGAAACAACCAATAGCAGATAATAAATGAATGGATACACATACAGACAGACAGACAGATAGATAGACAGACAGACAGAAAGATAGAAGATAGATAGAGAGATAAATAGATAGATAGAGATTTATTAAGGAAGTTGGCTCACATGATATATGGAGGCTAAGAAGTCCCATGACAGGCTGGAGAACCAGGAAAGGTGTTAGCATTGTTCAGTCCAAGTCTAAATGCCTCAGAACAAGGGAAACTGATGGTTTATCCTTCAGTCTCAGACTGAAGGCTTGAGAAACTGGGGAGCCACCAGTAGACCCACAGTCCAAAGGCCAAAGAATCTGGATTCTGATGTCCAAGGGCAAATGAAGAAGGATGTCCCAGCTAGAGGACAGCGAGAAATAGAAAGAGGGAGAGAGAAATTTGTCATTTCTTTGCCTTTTTGTTCTATCCAGGCCCTCGCTGATTAGGTGTGTCCTTCCACATCAGATGAAGATAGATCTTCCTTATTCAGTCCACTGATTCAAACCCCAGTCTCTTCTGAATACACCCTCACAGACATACCCAGCTATCTATCTGTGTATCCCTTAAGCCAGGCAACTTGACACCGATAATTAACTACCATAAATCTTCTCCTTGTCAACTTGGCTCCCATATGCATCTCCTTAAATCATACTTAATCACCAAATAAAAACAATAACAAGGTCATAGTCCTGCCTAGCATAACACCACTATTTTGCATACAACCCCAAATACTCTAAATCCCTTCCCCAGAACACTAGGTGAAGTCCATGTTTACTCTTAACCTGATATCCTGTAACAAATATGAAGACATAAAATCAACAGCAATTAAATAGTGACATAAACTCAATATATCTTATATTACATGATTAAAAAATAAGACAGGAAAGGAAACAAAGATATATGCTTAATACACATATATACACACTGAAATATATTCTTAACAAAAGAAGAAGAAAATGCTAATGACAAAAACAGTCATTATTTCTGTAACTGGTCACATGGTCTTAGCTAGAATTTATCTTCCTCTGTCCATTTTGTATTCCCTTTGCCTTCAGAAAGCACCTCAGCTGGTCATGATTCTTTACCTGGAAAAGTGACCCAAACCTTCATTCCTAGAAAACTCTGGACTATTCACAGTCCTTTCTGGATTGAGTTGTAGTTTCCCACTGACCTTAATCACAGGGCAGGGTAATGCTAACAGATGACCTAAGGGATCACCTGTATTCCAGACATACTATTTTCTTTCTTTCGTTGTGAGGTAGTAATTCAATTTCCCCTTGGTAGCCCAGATCATCCCAACCAACATGGTAACTCCTTTCCTGACCTTTTGATTCAAAGGCATGAGGAGGCCAAGGTTGCCAGGTGGAAGTCTCAAATTCCATTTAATGGGATCATTGTCGTGTTTCCTGGTAGGATCATTCCTCCCTCTGGGACTAAAATATCTAGGCTAGAAGAGCACAAAGTCACAAAACAAAAAGCAAAATGTTTGCTAGAGGGTTACTATGGGTAACGGTGAGTGATACTACTCTTTGTTTCTGGACTTGTGAATCCTGGCAATAGGAGAAATAGTACCATCTATTGGACGCTGATTCAGAGCATATACAGCCTTCTGGAGAACGCTGTCCCAGCCCTGCATGGTATTGTCACCTAGCTGGTATCGTATTTGCACCTTCAAAAAGCCATTTTACCATTCTATGGAGCCCGCTACTTCAGAATAGTGAGGAAACATGGAAATATCAGTACATTTTATGAGCATGATTCATTGTTTTACTTCTTTGACTATGAAGTGAGTTTCTTAATCAAAAGCAATGCTGTGTGGAATACCATGATGGTGGATAAATCATCTGTAACTTCACAGATGGTGGTGTAGACAGAAGCATTTCATGCAGAGAAGGGAAATCCATATCCAGATAAAGTGTCTATTCCCATAAGAATAAAATGTGACTCCTTCCAGGATGAAAGTTGTCCAATGTAATCTACCTGCCCCCAGGAAGTTCCTGCATTACTCAGCATTCTGCCTCTGAGACCACAGAGCCACCAGCATGCAACATCAGGCTGAGAGAGCCCCAAGCATAAAACTCCCATCAGAGAGAGCTTCTGTATGGGCTGTGTCCACCAAAACCATTGGAGTGGAGCCACCTGAGGTCTTGGAAAGCAGGACATAGAGTCAAAGATTGTTCTCAAGTCCCAAGATTTAAAGTTTGCTTTCTTGGGTTTTGGAATTACCTGGGACCTGTTAGCCACTTTCTTCTTTCCTATTGCTCTCTTTCAGAATAGGAATGTCTATCTTGTGCCTATTACAGCATTTTATTTTGGAAGCACATAAGTGGTTTGATTTCATAGCCTCACAGCTGGAGGGAATTGGTCTCAGGATGTCACACCTTTGAGTCTCACTCATATCTGATTTAGATGATATTTAAATGAGATATTGGGCTTTTTAGACTTTTGAGTTGATGCTGGAATGAGCTAATACTGTTCAGGCTATTAAGATGAAATAAATGTATTTGGCATGTGAAAAGGACATAAATTTTCAGGGGTCAGGGACTGCATTCTATGGTTTCTATGTTTGTGTCCCCTCTGAAATTCATGGCCTAGAAGTGAAGTCCTATTTTGACTTTTAAAAAATTACTTCCTCAAAAGAGTAGATCAATTAGACTGTCTTTTGTCTACTTTCCTACTTATCATTATTTAAACATTCTAAATTATTCTTATCTGAGTGGAAGTTTCACAACGGGGACTTTGACCAAGTAAATTTGGGAACCCCTGGGTTAAACCAGATTTAAAAATTTCCTTAATAATCAATGACACCCCAAAGTGAAGTTACAGAATGCATTATATTCACACCTATTGAGCAAGGCAACATTATCTATATAATGGGACATCTCACAGTATTAGTATTTAGTAGACATAATGTGGGTGACACTTGTCACTGTACCCCACTGCATTAAAGTCAAAGATGAGGTGTGCTGCTATTTAAGAGCCACGGATTGAGTAATTAATAAATAATACGAAATTATTTGTCTCAGTTCTAGAGACTAGGTGCAAGATTGAGAGATCATGGCAGGCTTAGTGCCTGATGAGAGGATTCTTGCTTTGTCCTCTCACATGGAGGAAGAACAGAAGGGCAGAAAAGGCCTAGCTAGTTCCCTCAAGCCCTTTTATAAGGTCAGTAATCCCCTTAATGCAGGCTCTATCCTCACTATTTAACATCTCCTAAAGGTCCCACCTCTTAATACTATACATTGGAGTTTAAGTTCCAACATCAGTTTTCCTAAATAAACATATAGAAAACTAGAAAATTTTTCATCCTGGCTTTCTGCCCAGAGACAATTTCTGAACTCTTTCGTAAAAACTAGAGTCCAAACACAACATAGCACTTTTATGTATTTCAGGAGACATATGCTACAATTTGGACAGGAGAAATTGGCTATAATTTTTAGAGCACTTTTATCTGCATTAAAAACCTGTTCAGGCAGATACTCTTTCTCCTCAACAGTTTTCTTAATGGCATCTGGGAACTTGTCTGTCGCCTCTTGGTTGGCAGAAGCTGCCTCTCCTGTTATCTTGATATTTTTTAAACCAAACTTTTTTCTAAAATCATCAAACCATCCTTTGCTGGTGTTAAATTTTTCAGCTTTAGATCTTTACCTTCCTTTTGTTTTGTCATGTAATGACTTTGTTGTTTCTTGAATCATATTTGAGTCTATAGGTATGCCTTTCTTACAGCAATCCTGCACTCATATAAAAGCTGCATTTTCTTTTTTTTTATTATTATACTTTAAGTTTTAGGGTACATGTGCACATTGTGCAGGTTAGTTACATATGCATACATGTGCCATGCTGGTGCGCTGCACCCACTAACTCGTCATCTAACGTTAGGTATATCTCCCAATGCTATCCCTCCCCCCTCTCCCCACCCCACAACAGTCCCCAGAGTGTGATATTCCCCTTCCTGTGTCCATGTGATCTCATTGTTCAATTCCCACCTATGAGTGAGAACATGCGGTGTTTGGTTTTTTGTTCTTGCGATAGTTTACTGAGAATGATGGTTTCCAATTTCATCCATGTCCCTACAAAGGACATGAACTCATCCTTTTTTATGGCTGCATAGTATTCCATGGTGTATATGTGCCATATTTTCTTAATCCAGTCTATCATTGTTGGACATTTGGGTTGGTTCCAAGTCTTTGCTATTGTGAATAATGCCGCAATAAACATACGTGTGCATGTGTCTTTATAGCAGCATGATTTATAGTCCTTTGGGTATATACCCAGTAATGGGATGGCTGGGTCAAATGGTATTTCTAGTTCTAGATCCCTGAGGAATCGCCACACTGACTTCCACAATGGTTGAACTAGTTTACAGTCCCACCAACAGTGTAAAAGTGTTCCTATTTCTCCACATCCTCTCCAGCACCTGTTGTTTCCTGACTTTTTAATGATTGCCATTCTAACTAACTGGTGTGAGATGATATCTCATAGTGGTTTTGATTTGCATTTCTCTGATGGCCAGTGATGATGAGCATTTTTTCATGTGTTTTTTGGCTGCATAAATGTCTTCTTTCAATATGATTAAAAAGTGTTTATCAAAAAGTGCAAGGTTCTCATGCCTGCTGGTGTAGCTGCATTAATTTTCTTTTCTTTTTTTTAACAATTGTCCTTCTTTTTTAACAACTGTTGTCTTGAAATAGCAGGCAACCACAGCTGCAGACCTCGATCTACAGTACATATCAAGAAGTTCATTTTTTATTGTATTACAACTTTCATCTGCTTCTTGGAAGTACTTTCAGAATCACTACTGGCACTTAGTATGTATCTCTTGGTGTTATTCAAAGTTTATGGTCTTGCACTAAATATGATAAAACTATATGAGAACCATGAGAGATTACTTTTTATTGCTATATTTCATTTACTACAGACATGAATTGCTCACATGGAGATAATTAGTAACATATGGTTTTAGCAGATACTTATAATACTTAAGCTCACTACAGTAGCACTAGGAAGTGGCAACCAAGTTATAACAGTAGTACAGTATGTACTACTGTTAATGCAGTTATGATTTAATATTACACCTTTACATTTGCTTATACTACAAATGATGCCATATTTGGTTGTAATTGTATGTGTGTAAGTTTTGATAAATTTTAACTTTTTATAATAAGTTTGTATACATTTTATAATAGTAAATGACAAAAAAATCTACATATAGTTTATTCATTCATGACATATCTTTTTCATACCTACCTTTTTCTTAATTTTATTGATATTTCTAGGCTATATGGTTTATCTACAAATTTTTTCAAATTGATACAAATCTCAAAAAAAAAATTCCAATATATTTATTCAAACAAATAAGCGGACCCATGCAGTTCAAACTTTTGTTGTTAAAGGGCCAATTGTATATCTACATCTCCTTTCATTTCTCTTTCTCAGGAAAACCCTGACTAATACAAATACTTAAATAGAAATGTTGATGAATTGCTGGAAAGTAAGGGTGCACTAGAGCAAGTGTGAGAAACTCCTGGGGGCTGAAGTTCTCAGAAGAATTTATATACAGTAACTTCATCAGGTTCTCACATTGAAGAGCCAAGAAAGATCCCTTCATGACTCTGGCAGGAGAGAGGAAGGGTAATCATTGTGAAATATGCACAGAGACTTCTCCATCAGAAAATGCCTACTCTTAGTAGGAAAGGCTACACCAGAGCCTTGTCCCAAAGCCATGAGGGAAGTTTATTTTCTGACTCCGGCCACCTCTACCCTTCTTGTTTCACCTAAAGAGTAGAGAAAGCTTTACAAGAAGAAATAGTAGTACAGATCACAAGCCAGAAACACAGATCCATTAAAAGACTGAGATTTTATCATAAGATTATACACTCTCCCCCCACTTCATATTTGCTACTAAAAAGTGAGTAGTGGGGGATCAGTCCTTGATGGTTTCACAAGCAAATTTTACCAAAACATTTAAGAGAGAAATGATATCAGTTCTCCACAATCTCTTTCAGAAAATAGAAGCAAAGATGACCCTTCCTATCTCATTCTATGAAGCCAGCAATACCCTAATATCCAAACCAAATAAAAACATTACATAAAGAAAAACTCTGTAGACAATTCTGTCTCTTGAAAATAGATGTAAAAATTCTTAACAAATTTTAGCAAATTGATTCCAACATTGTGTAAAAACATACATATACACATAATCAAGTAGAATTTATTCTATGTCTTCAGGCCTTCTTCAATATTTGAAAATAGATCAATGCACTCACCACATCAATACCAAACAAAAGAAACATCATATGATCATGTGTTTTGATGCAGAAAAAGCATTTGAAAAAGTTTAACACTCGTTTAAGATAATTCTTAATCTCAAGGAACAGAGAGGAAACATTTTCAAATGGATAAAGAATGACAACAAAAACTTACAGCTAATTGTGAAAAACTGGATGATTTTCCCCTAAAATCAGAATAAGGCAAAGATGTCCCCTCTCACCACTCCTATTCAGCACTGTACTAAAAGTTCTAGCCAATACAATAAGAAACAAAGGAATTTAAAAAAAGAAAGGAAGGAAAACAATAAGCCATGAAAAGACATAGATGAAAAGGCTATATATAATTCTAATTAATAAACTTCTGTAAATGGAAAGTCTACAGAGATGTAAAAAATCAGTGGTTGCTAGAGCTGAAGGGAAGGAAAGGAGGTTTTAGTAGGTGGAGCATAGAGGATTATTTTAGGACAATGAAATTTTTCTGTATGATACTGTAATAGTATATACCTGATACCACCCATTTGTCAAAATCCATAGAGCATCACAGAACAAAGATTAAATCTTAATGAATGCAATTTTTTCCTGAGAATTATTAAAGAGGTCCAGAGATCTCAGAGAGAATGCAGAATTTGACAAAAGAATTTAAATATATTACAACTATATGAAACCTCCTCAAAAAAAGTTTAGGGTATTAGGGTACAGATTTAAGTTACCTTGGAAATAAGTATAGCTTGCAACACTATAGACAAAAGCATTTTTACGTAAACACTCTACTTTAATTGATAACATTGTTTCCCTTTCAGATAAGGTTTAATAATTGTAGAACCACTATGCACGTATACCAGAATTAAGCAATGAAGTAAATGGTTGTCAGAGGGCATGAGTCAGGTTTCTCACTGTTGGAGTGGGAATTTATAGATAAACAAGAAGAGGAGACCAGGAAGAACCATGTGGTAATGGATTAGAGTTGGAGACATAAGTATGGACTTATGTGTAGTTCAATATAGACACAAAGACAGATGGTTACATCTAGAAATATTTATTGATATGTGCATATCTGTGGGTTAGCATATATAGATATATTTAATATAGACATCTGAAATGTCAGCTGAAAGGACCTAGACGCAATGATACCCAGTAGCAATAAGCATACCTAGTGTTCAGATCTTGCTTTCTATTACTCTTATCCAACAAAGAAACCAGGATGCATTGTAGAAATAGCTGGCAGTAGAGCTAGAGCACAAAATTATACTAGATGAGCCTGGAGAACGTTGTAGTGCCAGAAAGGGCACACATGCACAAAAAGCACCACAAATGGGTAAAGAATGACAACAAAAACCAGGGGATATGTTGAAGGGATACAGCAGTCAACTGAAAGAGCTATCAGTATATTTCAACAAAATAAGTAGAAGTCAGCAAAGGCATGATATGTAGAATATCTTCAGACCAATCAATATCATACACGATATTAACAGAATAAAAGGAAAACCATATGATTACCACGTGACTAAATTCATTATCATTTATGAAAATAATTTTCAGCAATATGGGAATAAAAGAACATATTCAACCTGATTATGGACATCTATAAATTACCTACATATCACATTATGCTTAATAGTAAAAGTCCTAACATTGAAAATAAGACAAGGATGCCCATTCTTGCCACTTCTATTCAATATCACATTGAAGATCCTTATCATTGCAATAAGGCAAAAAATAAAAATAAATAAAAGGGAAGAAAATAACTTCAGTGGTACTCAACAACATACAAATTAATTAAATTTAAATAGGCCATAGACATAAATGTACATGCTGAACCATAAAACTTCTAGAAGAAAAAAAACTTATAAACTAAAACTGTCTTTTTTCCACAACGAGACCATACATAAAAAATGTTAGGGAATCTACAATAACAATACTAGAATTAGTAAATGAGTTAAGCAGACTGAAGTATAAAAAGGCAATATGTAAAAATAAATTGTGTTCCTATATAGTAGCAATTAATTATTGAAAATTGAACTAAATTTTCAATAATTATGTAATTTACAAAAAGAAACAAAAAGCATGAAATATTTAGAATACACTTAGGAACATTGGTACAGTATCTACAAAGACACCTATAAATCATTGCTGGTCAAAAGTGAAGTCCTAAATTAATAGAAATACATACTATGTTCGTTGACTGAACACTCAGTTCGCCAGTTTCCACTGACGAACTATTTCTGCAACTTATATGAGAGGAAATTGATCTATAATAGTCAAAAGACATTTTTAAACAATAAAGTTGAAAAACTCACAGTACCTTATGCAATCAATACAGTGTAGTGTTTACATATAGATATATAGGTTAGTGCAACAAAATAAAGAAATCACAGAAAGACCCACACATACATCATCAATTCATTTTTAACAGAGGTGCCATGATGATTATATGGGGGAATAATATTATTTTCAAGTAATGGTGCTGGAACAAGTGAATATCTACTTGAAAATGAATTGTGAAATGATGCCACAACCTACACGTAAGTTAACTTGAGATAGGCCATAGATTTAACCTTGAAAGCTAAAAATATAAAACTTGTAAAAAATAGGAATAAATCTTGCAATCTTGGTGTAGGCAAAGATTTATTAAAAAGATTCAAAAACCTTTTAAGATAAAAATATTTTTATAAATTAGACTTCATAAAAATTAAAAACTGCCTTTTTTAGAGAATCCATTAAGTGATTGAAAGAGCAAGACACACACTGAGGGAAAATATTTGAAATGTATAAACCTGAGAAAGGACTTGAGTTTAGAATACTTCAAACATTCTTACAACTCAGTAATAAAAAAGCAAACTACTCAATCAAAAATTGGACAAAAAATATAGAGATGTCACAAAAGGAAATATATGAATGGCAAATAACCACATGAGATGGTGTTCACTATTTTTATCATCAGGGAAATGTAAATTAAAATCAATAAGTTAACACTACACAATGATTAGAAATGGCTAAAAGTAAAAAGGCTGATAATATCAAGCTTTGGTGAGACTGGAGCATATGAAATTGTCATACACTGCTGATGGTAACGTAATGATAAAACTACTGCGGAAAGCAGTTTGGCAATTTCTTAAAAAGTTTAACATATACTTACCATATAAACAAATAATTCCACTTCTAGGTTTGTACATGAATATTTATAGATTTATTCATAATAGCCTCAAACTGGAGAAAATCCATATGTTCATCAGTAGCTGAGTGCCTGATATGGTTTGGCTCTGTGTCCCCACCCAAATCTCATTTTGAATTGTAATCCCCAGTGTTGGGGGTGGGATGTGGTGGGAGGTGATTAGATTTTCTTCTTGCTATTCTCATGATAGTGAGTGAGTTCTCACAAGATCTGGTTGTTTGAAAGTGTGTTTTCCCTTCACTCTCTCTGTTTCCTGCTGCCATGTGAAGATGTGCTTGCTTCCCCTTTGCCTTCTGCCATGATTGTAAGTTTCCTGAGGCCTCCTACATCATGCCTCCTGTATAGCCTGCAGAACTGTGAGTCAATTAAACCTCTTTTCTTTACAAACTATCTGGTCTTAGATAGTTCTTTATATCAATGCAGAACTGACTAATATAGTGCCTAAGTAAATTCTGATACATTAATACATTTGGATACTGCTAAGTATTAAAAGGGAACAAATTATATGTACGTACATGTATTCTTGTCAAAAATACTATACCAGGTAAAAGAAACAAGACATGAAACAATTAATACTATAAGATTTCATTCCTATGAAATTATAGGAAAGCCAAGTCTAATCTACAGTACCAGAAAGCAGATCCATGCATGTCTTAAACTAGGGTTTGGAAGGAGCATAAAGGGGACATTTTGGAGTAATGGAAATGTGGTATGTATTGTGATTTGGCAATCATCACTTGTGTAAATATGTCAAAACTTATCAAACAGTACAATTAAAATGGGTTCATTTTATTGTATGTAAATATAAAATGTCACTCATCTTTAATAAAATTGATTTAAAGAAGTCAAGGATAGCAAGCTTTCAATAAGGCACTTATTCCTTGATGACAATGTTGTGGGTTTTTAAAATATAATTGACAGCTCACACCCCATCAACTACTGCTATTAAACTGTATAATACAGCTCAGCTATCCACAAGAAACAAATAAAAACAAAAAAACTATCAATGAATTATAATGCTGCCTGGAAAACATGAGAAAATGCACTCATCAATCCTACTTCATACTCCCCATCCAGTCCCACACATAAACAAACAACTGCTTAGCTATCTAGTTAAAGTCTCTTAGGGGCCTAACAATGTGTCAAATGTCACATGCTTTTACCTGGGACATCAAAGCATTTATAACAGTGATCAACAAATTATAGTCCATGGGCCAATACAGACTATTGACTGTTTTTGTAGATAAAGTTTTATTGGAACACAACTACATCAATTTTGTTACATATTATCCATCTTTATTTTTGCAATGAAAGAAAGTGCAAGGTCCTCAAAGCTGAAAATATTTTCTATCTGGAAATTAACAAAAAGAGCTTGCCCATCTCTATTCTATAAAGAACTTGAAGGCATGATTAGGGTACATAGATAATAATTCTCAAACAATGTAGGCAGGACATTAATGTGTATAAAGTGCCAGTTACGTGCTAGGCATTGCGTTTGGCATTTTCACAAAATCATAACGTTTAAATGAAGTATTTTAAATACTGTTTGACGTAATTAAAGTGGTACAGAGTGCATATTTCTAGTAAATACTTATGTTGGGATTTGAAATAACTTCCTTCAACAAATAATGAACAGTTTGCCAAAAGCAGAGTCTAAGCAAGGGCAAAGAAAGAGGAGGCTTTGGAGACTAGAATGATGTTATTCTGAGTAACTTTCTAGGGTAGCTCCATGAAGTTGAAAGAACACTATCTTCCAGAGATAGGAAAATCTTTATGTCTCAGTGGAGAGTCTCAACTGTGTGGTCTTCAGGGTGCTAATGTTACATTTGGTTTGTCAACAGCAGATAATGAATTGGCATTGGAGCAGGTCAACAAGGGACCACAGATCATCAGATAGGTGGGAAAAAATGAGGTGGTAACAAAACATGTTTGTTTTTCTTATAATAACATGATATAATTCATCCCAAATACTGGGAACAAAGGAGGTAATCAGATTGGGTCATTGAAGACAGCAGGCCAAGGAAACTATTAACCTCTCTCCTTTCTCCACCCTTACCAAAAATATCTGATTCCTTCTTGATTCTGCTTTGTTCTTTAATTGCCACATCAAGTCACTTAGTAGATACTGACTTTTCTACTGCTAAATTTCTTCTTCGTATTACTCTTGCCTTTTCCTGTCTTTATAATTTCCTACCTATGTGGATGCATTTTTTAATTTATTCATTCAATATTTATTAACCACCTACCTCTTGCTAGAACCCATGCTCATCATGGGAGAAACACCCTGGTAAAAAAGGGAAAACATCTCTTCCCCATGTTTATGTGTTGTGGTTAGTAATGTCAAGTGTTTAAGCAACGGTGAGTACAATGGCAAGGAAGAGCCAAGTTTTAGAAGGCCCCAAAAGAGAAATTTATTCTTAACTTAGGATACTGGACTTCCTGAAAGAAGAGTTTTAAACTAAAATCAATAGAGTGAGAATGATTTAGCCAGAGCAAATGAAAATACTTGGATGTAAAAACATAAAAAAGACCAACGAACTGAAAATTCTTTTATAATATATGTCAGAATGAAACACTTAAAAACGAAGCACTTATAAGAAAAAGATGATAATCTTTTTACTAAGAATGTGTATGTGTGATTTTATTTATATGACAGACATGTATATGTATATATACACATGATTATAGTCATTTACTTCTTTAGAAATACATTTATTTAGAACATATAGTTCTAAATATGCAGAAAGATTTATAAACTATAGATACAAAATATTATATGCATATGCATTTCTCAAGAATCAGACAACCATCTGCTCTTTAATGTAGCTGTGATATTTCCTTATATCTAGAAATAACGCAAATTATCCCCTTTCAGGGACAATTCAGAACCTTATGGAAAATAAACAAGGTAACTATGACAAAGTCCTTCCTGTGTTTGCTGACGAGTAAGAGAGCAGCACCATATGCTTTCATGTACATTACCCCAGGAAGGCAGTGCCATATGTTGACACGTATGTCACCTGTCTTGGTCTTTTGTATAAGGCAGTGTCCCAAGGGGTATGCCAAATAGGGAAAGAGAAGGCAGCCACATGAGTATGAGGATGTGGCATGTTTCCCTTGTTGACAGATTTTGCTAGACCATCACTTCAGTTGGCAAGCACCCAGAACAGCTGCTTCACCCTGGAGCAAAGGTCTTTGTGATCCCACAAACTCTCCCCAGTGAGTGAGACAGTGGAGGGAAGGTGTTGTGCCCTTTGGGAGTGGACTTTTCCTCCTACTGTGAGATGTGAAAAAGGGAGTAATTACCATGAAAGACTTTTCACGGATTTTGTACTAACTCTCACCTTTGCCAGTAAGTTCCGAGAAAATGGGTGAGCATCTATTTATACATAATTGAAATCCTTCATATTAAAAACAGAGAGACCAATATAATAATGTAAAAGACTTTGTTGATCAAAATTTGCTTCATTATGATTTAGTGATTTCATTCACATGTTATTTAAAGATCAGTGTTGATTTCTAACCTCTTAGGTATCTTTCAAGGCTGTACATACATAATACTTCAAGCCATAATTCCATTCTATCATCTCAGAAGTGGCAAAATTAGAAAAAAGTTTTCACAAACTCCTTCACAAAGTAATTCAAATATATTTAAAGTAATAAAATACTATCTATGTTTATATTTACGAATCCATGTGCATGTTGAAAATAAATCCAGTTTGTACCGTTGTGGTTAAATGTAATTATTTAACGCCATTTTTCAGTGCTTTCCTTTGCGTTCCTGCTTCTGTTAAAGATATATAAGATAAACTAGTAAAACAGTTAGTAGCTGTGTTCAACAACTGAATTTCCATTTTGTCTCACAAAAGAGAGGTTTGAGTCTCAAAAGATTTTTCTCTTTGCTATTTTTAGACAAAAATAATTTGAGATAAAAGCTTGGAAGAATTATTGAAAAATTCTGAGGTAATTTATCAGGGATTTTACCAGAAAAATAGGCAATATTACTCCGTCTTTTACAGATATAAGATAAAATTTTCAGGAAGGTATTACAATGATCCCATGTAGCTAGTAAGTAGGCAGTACCAAGATACAAAAGCCGTTCCATTTGACTCCAAAACTGAGATATACTTTCCCCACACACTGTGTTGTGTGCTAGGTTAATGAATCAATGTTTATCCATTTGATTTTCTAGAGAGATAAATGGACAGTTCTGAGATGTGTTTCAGAAGGGTCCTCAGAAGATCCTGAGGTAGTGAGTCCTAGCCGTTCATAACCATGGCCACCTTAATCAATGTTTGTATTGGTTTTTTTCCACCTTCCCCTTTCACACCCAATGTCCTTCACTCCTGTTTCCTATGATCACTTGTCCAATAAAATACCTGCAAGCAAGTCTTAGTCTCTCACTTTGCTGCCTTAAATGCCCCTTCTCCCCTTTCTCCCACCCCATTTTCCTTCCAGTGCCTCCCAAATTATTGCCTATCAAATCAACTACTTGCACTTCAACTGTTGTCTCAGAGTCTGTTTCTGGGGAAACCCTAAATAAAATACTTATTCTTTTTTTTTTTTTTTTTTTTTTTTTTTAAAGAAGCAGCCTTTCTTCCATTTCTTTCTTCCTCCTGCAATCTTCCTGGCCCACTTATCCCACTCCTATTTTTCTTGACACCCTTTCACTTCTTAATAGACACTCTGGGTTCTCACGGTCTCTCTACATTCCCTTTCTGTCAGAACCTTCACTCATAAAGGACAGAATAACGTGATTTACTCTAGAGAGTAAATTACTAATAACAATTTGGATTTTGTGCTTTTCTGGGGTATTTGCACTTTAGCACAGGGCCTAGACTGTACACAATGTCATAAAATTTCCATAAAATTTTAGTTATTTTTAATACTGGATATAGAAGTGTTTAAATTTTGGTAATGAAACTAGGAGCTTGTCTATAATCTTGGCTAGTAAATGGTTATCTAGTCTGCCTTCTTGAAAAATTTATGAGGTAATAGAAAATATTAATTTATATCCAAACAGCTTTCATCAACACAGATATACATATACTATTATTTTGAGCACTCAAAAAATTCAGGAACTAAAAATTTTGTAAACTACATTATTTCTTACGGTTCTAGTACCATAGTTTCACAGGTAATGTGGAAAGTTTTGTTCTGAGTGGTTGTAATTTCTATTAGGTAAAGTGAGTTCCTTTGTGGCACATGCCCAAACCACGTACCATAATATCATTTAAAAAATGATATTAATGACAAGTGCTGAGTGCAACTCACTCAGGTGGACAAAAAAACAGATTTTTTAATATACTCAATATGATTAAATAGCCATAAAAAGATTATTACAATTCACATGAGAAAACTCAGATGGCCAATGTGATACCACAGTTTGTACAGTGTGTCACAGCTCAAATGCTAAGCAGTAAACATGGCATCAGCTTCACTGTTGGCAAGAGTATGAGAACAGGGAAGAAGCTGTTAGATCACACAGCCTGCGATGTTTCCCCAGTGAAGTCTGAATTGCTCAGATATCACTGTGCCAGAGTAAACAGGAAATCACTCCAGACCCATATCATCAGAGCATTTGGTTCCTAAAATGCCTAGTGAAGTTTAGTAAATAAAAACAATGCTTGATAGGTTACAACCATTGAAAGTCAAAAGGTTATAACAATCACTCTCTCATTTCTATCTAGTCTTTCAATAAATTAAATGGAAATCAATTTTCAAAGTTAGAATTTGCTCTGAGAGTTCAAAGAGATATATGATACAGATGTTTAGAAACCAACTGCAAAAGAGGAAAAGGAAATTTAAAGTAACTTGAAGATTAATAGGTTCAAATCCTTAATGTAATTTACTGCGGCAAATTAAGTTTTTATAAAATTAAACACACACATGGCAAAATTGAGAACATCTTCTATATCCTCACTTTGACTCTGACAAAGAACAGAAATGCTAGGGGGTCAAAATTTCTTCTGAATTTTTGTCCCAGCCCTCCTGTCTGTCTCTGTTTCTCCTTTCTTTCTCTTTCTTTGTTTCTTTTTTCTCTTTCTTTCCTTCCTTTTTTTCTGTCTCTCTTTCTTCTTTTCTTTCTTTTTACAAATTCTCAGTTGTTTCCCTCTGACTCTCAAGATAAAAACCAACTAACCGATGCTGTAATAGGAGGATCATTTGAGTCTAAGAGTTTAAGACTACATCTCTAATAATAATAATAATAACCAATACACAAGGAAAGGATAAAAGTAAACACTTGAAATTCCACCAACTTGGAATCCCACTCCCCAGAGTTTATTAACATAATATGTGAGTGGTCAAACATCTAGAACACTTACTATATATACATAAATGGTTCTACATATATTTCTACAGGTGTAGAATATCTAATATTCTATAACTTTTTGCATTCAGCAATAACATACCCTGGACATTTTTCTATGATATAGGATCAATTTCCATTCTACTTTAGTTTAATTGGTCTACTTATTTAGTTTCTATTTTCATACTGTTTTATTTCCTTTAGCTTTATTCATTATTTTTAATATATCCAGAAAAACAAGCTGCTTCTCATTATTTACTTCTGTTTTGAACAATTTTAATAAGCATCACTCTTTTGACATAATTAAAAACAATGTGATCACTAGCTTAAAATAATTTGAATGGCTAATATAACTATCTGCAGTTTATGGGTCCTTATATAGTAATTACTTCTTAAAAATAAATTCTTCTTGATAAAAGGGGGATGACAAAAATGATATAATTTATATTATTTTATACTATCATTTAGATTTACCAAAGTTTCTGATTTTAAACAAGTAAACCATTGATTGATTATCAC
This sequence comes from Pan paniscus, assembly GCF_029289425.2. Classification (NCBI taxonomy): domain Eukaryota; kingdom Metazoa; phylum Chordata; class Mammalia; order Primates; family Hominidae; genus Pan; species Pan paniscus. Next base: position 18,494,405 of record NC_073255.2, read on the forward strand.
TTCTTTGAGAGATGAATAAAGAAGTTATTTTTGCCCAAATTATTGACAATAATATGATTTTGTCATGTAAATGCATTTTTTAGAATTCCTTTTCCAACCTTTTCTCTAAAAATGGTAGCACACTGGAAATTAATCAATGAGGGATATCTACATTTCTTCAAACTGTATTATAATGTGAAACCAGATTAAGCTATCTCTAGAATGAGTATAGGAGTTTTAGTGCAACTCAACTAATGGGGAGTGGAGTGGGGTAATGCGTAGTTTGCCCAACAAAATCTTATGTAAAAGAGATCACTTTTGCAGAATATCTCATATGCTTCTTGAGATAACTTTAAAGATGGAAATTTCAAAATTAATGTTAATGATATGTTCAAAAAAAGACAGCTAAAGTCTTCATTCCTACAAAAAAAAATAGTTTCAGAGCGATGACTCCATTTACCCAACTCAAGAGACAAATATGAGTCCAAATTCTTGTGAGTAAATTAGACAAAGAAGCAAAACAGCAATGTTTGGTGTTAAAAATTAGGTCAGAAAAGGCTGGGCACAGTGTCTCATGCCTGTAATCCTAGCACTTTGAGAGGCCGAGGGGGGTGGATTGCCTGAGCTCAAGAGTTTGAGACCAGCCTAGGCAACACAGTGAACCCCCGTCTCTGCTAAAATACAAAAGAAATTAGCCGGACGTGGCAGCGTGCACCTGTGGGTCCCAGCTACTTGGGAGGCTGAGGCAGGAGAATTGCTTGAACCCTGGAGGCGGAGGTTGCAGTGAGCTGAGATCATGCCACTGCACTCCAGCCTGGGTGACAGTGAGACTCCATCTCTTTAAAAAAAAAAAAAAAAAAAAAAAAGGCTAAAAAAAAGTAAATTGCTTTTCTTCTGAAGTATACTTAATTTTAAGAAAAAAAGCCAGAAAGGTATTTTCATAAATGTTTGGAGCAATTACTATACCATCAGAATAAATATCTTGCCTCCTAGGGAGACTTCCTACATTGAGCATATCTATTCTAATAACTAAATCGCAGATTTATTTTATTTAAAAAAAGTAGTCTCATTTTTTACATTCATTTTTTACAATAAATCCTCACAGCTTTCTATAATGTTACAATTACTAAAACATTGCCACATCCTGGTTAACTAGTCATAAACATCTATATTTCCACTTAGGGAAAGTGAAAACAAAACAATCATCACTCGTAAATATTTACAAAATGGTGTATAGGAATAGTTGTTTTGGTGATATCAAAATCCCAGTTGAGGAGCTAAAGAGGGAATTCATTAATTGAGTAACATAATATCTCCCGAAACTCAAGTTCAGGAATGCAATTTATCCTCAAGACATGTTTGGAACCAAAAGCTCAGGAACTCCAGAATGCTTGATCTCCCAGCCCTGTTCTTCTCTGTGTGTGTCCTTTAACTCTCTGCAGGTGAGTTTCCTCTACTATCCCACCACACCCGTGAGAAAACGTGGCTACCATGAGTACCTGGATTCACTTGCGACCATTTCTTCTCTCTGTAGAGAACTTCATCTTTTATCTGTCTCAGCCATCGTCTTAAAGAAAAATGCTGATTAGTCCAGTCTGGGTTACATGTCCTCCCACTCCCTGGGACTGACTCATCCATGGTAGCCAGGGGAAACTGTGCCAAGGAAGAAAAAAGGAGGCCAAGAATTGACCACTTTAAAAAAGGCAGGTTGTTTTTAGAGAAAAAGTGATGGGCAATTAGATTACTGTCCAAGACAGTTATCTACTTTATTCTTGGCCTTAAATGTGTTACAGGAGGAAATAAAGAGTAGCGGCCGCATGCAGTGGTTCACGCCTGTAATCCCAGCACTTTGGGAGGCCCAGGCGGGTGGATCACAAGGTCAGGAGATCGAGATCATCCTGGCCAACATGGTGAAACCCCATCTCTACTAAAAACACAAAAATTAGCTGGGTGTGAGGAGCACGCCTGTAATCCCAGTTACTCGGGAGGCTGAGGCAGGAGAATTGCTTGAACCCGGGAGACGGAGATTGCAGTAAACCGAGATCGGACCACTGCACTCTAGCCTGGCGACAGAGCATGACTCTGTCTCAAAAAAAAAAAAAAAAGAAAAAGAAAAGAAAAAGTGGCATACATTCTTTTTAATGAAGCTTGTAATCTGATGGGGAAAGAATAACATTTGTTTAGTATGATCAGAATTCACATCTAAATAATTAGATTTTTATAAAGGGCTCTAAAAATAAACTTTTATGCAATGATTACCTGGTATTTTATTATATGTAACAACCTCATTAGAATATTGAAATGACAGATCTTAAAATTTCCTTTATCAATAATATTCAAGGAAATATATACAGATTTTCTAAGCATAACTTTCTAATTTTAATGGAAACTGCATAAATAATTAGCTGTCTAATAAAATTAAATGGTTCTGATATTTGTAGCTATAAAGTTGTAGATATGTGAAAGGATATTTCTTTGATGGCCTTCATATTAAATGTGCTAAAGACTGAAGCAGTATGACCACTTATTAATCAATTTCTTAGCCAGCGACATAAAAATTTAATATTATACAGCCTTTAATGTTTTCTTTGGTTTTGAGTAACTATTATACAAGCTTACTTTGTATATAACCTCAACTCCAATACAGAGCATGATAACTATCCTGAGAAAAAAAGAAAGGCAGCTGAAAATAAATTATAAAATCTCTGTCCTGAAGCTGGACCATCATCTTATAGAACAGAAGTGTCTGAAGTAGTTTGGACTAAACTCATATATGTTCTCCATATACAGAACTGGTCTCTTACCACAGTGAGTTGTACACATACAAAGAAAGCTAGCACTGTTTTATTTCCAGTACACTGGAAATAGCTTGACAGTTGGATCTTTTTCTTCTGTTAATCTCAGTGTCTGGCATAAGTGTTGCTCATTATTTGAGCAAAAATCCATAAATGATTTTTGAATTTCTAATAAATCTGCCAGCATACATTCAATGAACATCAATAATCTCTATTGATGATTTTGTGAAATATCACCTTTGTTACCAATTGGTTCCATATTTGCTTTTCTTCTTCTTTTTTAGTGTAAAAGTATCAAGAAGTTGTTATCAGTATTAGGCAAAAAGATAAAGATTAACCTGGATTTTCTGAGTAAATGCATAGCCCTGCAAATCATAAATTTATACTAGGGAAAGGAAACATAAAGACACTTTAAAAGCATTGATTATGGATACTCAAAAATTTTTAGAAGCAGGGAAAAACTAGTAGGTTTACATGGCTGGCAAATTGGATGGTAAAGTAACACTCAAACTATGATTTGTGTATACTTTATTAAAAATCTCCAGAAAAGTTTTAGTACATTTATCTACCAAATAAATGAACTAGATTAATTTTTGTTGATACACTCAAATGTGGTGAGGTACTTTAGAATGAATGGCTGTTTCATCGGTCACCTATGGTAACATAATACTTTGTATTTTCTAAATTTTCTTCCATAAATGTTGAAACTTTATTTTTAAGAATCAGAATTTCCCAGTTCTAGTAACTAGGAATCATAAACCAATCTCCAGCTTGCCAACACTGAATTGTTCAATTTCAAATTGATTTACATTCAGTTTTCCACTCTCAGTGAACTGATATTGAATTAACTAATGGATTGATTACTTATGCCAATTAAATATGAAAATTTGATTATGATCTTAATTGTTATAAACCAGTATTCTGTGAAGCATAGCAGAAGACATAACCTAACCCCACTTAAAGGACACTATGTTGTAACTTTACTGAAGCATCAAGAAATTAATCATTTTATTATATCGAACAAACCTTTCTGCTTCCCAAAGAGGTAACAATCATTTACAATTAATAAAGTTGAGAAAGTAGGCAAGTCCATTTTTCAGAACCTGATATTCTAGTAATAAGGCAGTGATAATCTAATGAGGTTCTAGTGATGAAATAGGTTGAAGATGTTGGGGGACTTTACAGGTGCAATTCCCAGCTGGCAACATAAGAAGAGCAAAGGAAACAATCCTCTCTTGTAACTGCATCTGTTGCTAAATCTTGTTTGTTTCACTTTTAGAAAAACCAAAAAATCCCTTCCTCAATATTTTTGTTCATATTCTAATCAAGGCCATGATAATCTTTTAGTTTAAATATTAAGTAGCCTATCAGCAAAGTGAACCTTTGTTGTCAATCCATCAAAGCGGTTTTCAGTGTTATTCTAGAAAAACCTCAAATAATGTATGATAAGAGTATATGTCACATTAGACACTCTGTAAAGGCAAAGTTCAGATTCATGGAATTTAGTGAGAGTTGTGATACCAGCAGACCCCATTTCTATCTTCAGCATTTACTGACACTGGTAATACTGGTGATAAAATTCAATACCCTTAGCATAGCACAGAGGGTGAGAGCCAGACTCTGACATTAGGCCTCCTGGGTTAAAATTATGGCACCTTCACTTATTAGCTGGTAAACTTGTGGAATCAGTTACCCTCTCAGTTACTCAGTTTCTTAATAGGAGTTATATTATACACTTAATATTGTTTTATTAAATAAATTAATCCATGGTAGGCACTTAGAACAGTGCCAGCCATATGGTAGGTACTAATTAACGGAGTATTCAATAAAATAAGAAGTTATTTTCCTCTAAATTGTTAATATTTGTTCTACTTTAATTTCTATAAAATAGTTGTTAAATTCTTGGCTCATATGACCATTAATAATCAGTTGTAAGTATTTTAATTTGGAGTTAACATAGCCAGTATTTTGTCTGTATTTTTAGGCATTTTTGAATTTTAACAAAATGAAATTATAATAATGGCTCTGACTCACCCCTACAGAAGTATAATTTCTTGAACTTTTATGTAAATCCAGTTGTCACCTAAATTTGAATATCAGTATTCCTTACAATTTTGGGGGGTGATTCTTTACTTATTTTTCATTTATTCATTGCCAAGTTATAAACCTCAAAACTTGGTGGCTCAAAACAACAATTTATTATTTCTTATGTTTTCATTTGGCTTGGCAATCTCTCCTGCTAGTCTTTTCTGGAACATTTTTGAAGCTGCAGTCATCTGACAGCTCAACTGTGGTGGGAGGATCCCAGATGGCCTCACTCACATGTCTACTGCTGCAGGTGTAATTGCTGAAGTTGCTCGAGACTAGCAGGTTTTCTCTTTCCCTGCTTTCTCTCTTTTTTCTTTTATCATCCAGGTTCTTTTTTCTGTGTGGCCTCTCGTCTTCTCAAGGCAGTTTCAGTCATTTCTGCACATTTATTCATTAAAACAAGTCACAAGGCCAGCCCAAATTCAAGAGAAGGGGAAATAGGTCCTACCTCTTAATAAGAATGGTAAAGTCCTATTAGAAAGGAGCATGGGATGGTTATTACTGCCATTTACGAAACAATCTATCACAGTCTGCCTGTTGTGCAAAGCAGTTTGCATCCAATCCATTTGCAAAATACACTCTGTTCCTTTAGTATACAGTCTCTGGTCACTTTTTATCCAATTATGGCATTAATCTCCATGGTTAGAGTCTTGTGTTCTGAATCAGGTCTGAATGTGGATGAACATTCTCAGGTACCATTCCTCCCTGTGGCTCCTCTTGATCTGGAGACTTGTGAATTTAAAAGACAACTTATCTGCCTCTCACGCGCCAAACGTACAATGAGAAACAAAAAGAATATAAGCTCAATAACACTGAATTCAAAAGAAGATGTAATAAAAAGCCTAGAGTAACCACTAGTTCATAGCAATCCTGACATCCACACAGGCCATGTTTTCAGGTTTCTCTATTCCAAGAGCAACAGTTTATTTCCTCCAATCTAGGAAGGCTTTTTCAGCCACCAGGGCCCTACACTTGCAGGTCCCTCTGCCTAAAGAATTCCTCTCAAAGGTCTTCATGTGAATGTTCCTCATCATTTTAGTCTTAGGTCAAATGTTACCTATGCTTAGAGACTGACACTGAACTCTAACTAGAATTGATCTCCCTTTCTCGTATTTCCTTCATGGAACTTACCACATTCTATAATAGTTATCTTCTGTGTTGATTTATTCACTTATATATGAATGCTTCTTTCCAATATAATACAGACTCACAAGGGCATAGACTTTGTTTCTTTCTTATTCATATGTTATTCCCCAGGCTTAACACAGAGCCTAGCACTTGAGAGATGATCAATAAATATTTGCTAAATAAATGAATGAATGAGCTCTTATAGCCACCCTGTAAAACAGATGCTTCCGTTTTAAATGTAAAGAGATGGAATGAAGCCCAAACAGGTAAGTAACTTGCCAAAGGTCACACATATCTAGTCAAGAGCAGAACCCAGATTCATCCCAGCAATCATGTTACTCTCACAATTTCCCTTTCTTTATAAATAGAAAAAAAAAGTACATGTCCTTCAGAAGGTTGACATTGTTTCAGAATCTTCTCTTCTTGTATCACTTCACCATTTCATGTAACATCAGGTCACATTATATCAGACCACCCAAGAAGAATGCCAGTGATTTTCACCTTGTCTTCCTTTCTGTTTATAACTTTTGCAGACACCATGTATTCTTTAATAAGTAAGCAAATGAAAACTGGCAGATGGACCTACCCCATGATGAGGAAAAAGAGTGAACACATGTTCTCTGCCTAACTTCCAGTGGATCAGAGTCAGTTCATGTTGCCCTCTTGGAAAGAGTATCTTTCTTTATTATTTCTGTTTATCCTTAGAGAATGTTTATTCATTTATGTAACATCTCTATTTCGATTTCCCAGCATATGCAGCCACAAGGTATAAAGAATAAGAACAATTTTAAATGTAAAAACAAAATTTTATATTAGTTTCTCCTTACAGGGGCATTACTGTTTAAAAACTCGATACTGAAATATTATTTATTAGTACAATTCAAGATATTTTTTTTTTTTGAGACAGTTTCTTGCTGTGTCACCCAGGCTGGAGTGCAGTGGCGCTATCTTGGCTCACTGCAACCTCTGCCTCCCGGGTTTAAGTGATTCTCCTGCCTCAGCCCCCCAGGTAGCTTGGACTACAGGCACCTGCCACCATGTCCAGCTAATTTTTTTTGTATTTTTAGTAGAGACGGGGTTTCACTATGTTGGCCAGGCTGGTCTTGAACTCCTGACTTTGTGATCCACCCACCTCAGCCTCCCAAAGTGCTGGGATTACAGGCGTGACCCACTGCGCCTGGCCAAAAAAAATCTTAAAAACTAAAATTCTATCTTTCCAGGATTATCTGTTAAAGTGAGGCAAATAACCTCACTTAAACACACACACACACACACACACACACACACACACACACACACAGACGCATGCACATACTCCTATGGATGCAAAAAGGAGAATCCAAATGTATTCAAATCTATTCTAATCATTAATAAGTATGAATGAGTACCTACTATTTTACCAGCACTGATCTTGGATTCTTATTGTTTACTTAACCTTGAAACAAATCCCCCAGATAGATGTTTGCGGTCCTGTTTCCCAAATGAGGACTCTGTGTCTCAAGGGCTGATAAATAGTAGCTATTCCAACCCAGTTTTGTATTTTTCTGTTGTATACATATACCAGCTCCAGTATAGGAGATCAAACCTTTGTTCTTTCTTTGCAATGTGTTTGTTTTTTTCTCTTCCTCCTCCTCCTTCCTTCCTTCCTCTTCATTGTCCTCCACCTATTCCTTCTTCTTCTTCACTTTATTTTTTCTTTCTTTGTTTTTTTGTCTCCCTGAAGAAAGCAGTGACAAAGTCCACTCTCCTTAAACCATGCTAAACATGCTTACCCTAAAGGTAATTATTAATTAGATAATAAAGTCGTTTGACAAATGCTTGCTGTAACTATCAATAGCTAAACTTCTATTAGATCACTGAAACACTAAACATATAATTTAACAGAAATAACAGATCTTATTGTTCTACTTCATCTAAATACTGGAAGAATTTTCACCATTAATAAAAACCGCATAGTACCAGATAGGATGGTTTTAGCAGAAATTCACAGAATTACCAACTTAAATTGCTTTTTTAAAATGAAAGGAAATATCCTATTACATACCAGAATGTCCAGAGAATGGTTTGTAATGGAGCTACAGGTATTATGCAATCAGCTGCTCAAAGATGTTACTAAGAAACATTGGAAAATTATTTGCTTTGACTTTAATTGAATGTTATAATTTAGTTTGAGTAATTTCTATGTGGTATAAATGACCACACATTTAGGAAGTATATACATTCTTAGCTATATCACTGAGTACTTGCATGGCATTGGGAAATTTGCATTAAGTTTCTGCCTATTACTTTCCTCATCTCTAAAAACTAACAGTACCTACTATATTAGTCCATTCTCACACTGCTATGAAGAAATATCTGAGACTGGGTAATTTGTAAAGAAAAGAGGTTTCATTGACTCATAGTTCCACAAGGCTGGGGAGGCCTCAGGAAACTTACAATCATGGTGGAAGGGGAAGCAAACACATCCTTCTTCACATGGTGGCAGGAGAGAGATGAGTGCCAGCAGGGGAAATGGCAGATGCTTATAAAACCATCAGATCTTATGAGACTCACTCTTTATCACAAGAACAGCATGGAAGTAACTTTCCCCATGATTCACTTACTTTTCACCGGGTCCCTCCCACAACACATGGGTATTACAAGAACTATAATTCAAGATGAGATTTGGGTGGGGACACAGCCAAACCATATCACCTACCTTAGAGATTATTATGAGTAATTTATAAGATGATTCATAAAGAGTATCACAGTTTCTGGGAAATTATCAACAGAAAATAGATGAGAATTATTGTCATAATGACTACCAATTCAGTTTCTAAAAAAACTTTGTTGCTGTATGTTTTACACATGTAAAACTTACCTATCTCAAATGATTCCATGATTTTAATAACAACATTGAGTGAGTGCAACAATCATCACAATTTATTCAGTTTTAACATTTTTATCTGAAAGTTTTTATTCACTTAAAAAATATAAAAATAAAAAGATTGCCAATATTAAATAAAATTTAATGTATATGTATGTTTATATATAATTAAACCAATAGATACAAAACACACATAAATATTACCCAGTACATAGAAATAATTAGGTAAAGTTTAGTCTTACTCTGTTATATTTAAATCAAATTTGTGAAACAATCACTGATTTCTTCAATAATTTAGGAATTAATATTTCTTTATTTCATAAAATTATAAATGTAATTTTCACAAATATATTGAAAATTTTTTGTGTGTGTGTGTGCATTTGTATGTATTTGCAGCAACAGCAACCAACATTTCTTTTCAAAGTGAATTAATATACTTCACATAGAAGATGCCAGGCTTTGATTCTTTTCATGGCAGAGAAGCCTCAAAATTATTATTTTCCCTTGCTTACCTGTATGTCCTTATCTATTGATAGTCAAAAACATAAAGAATTCTGAGAAACAGGAATAGAAATAGAGAAGAAGTTTACATTTTAAGTTAAATACACACATGCATTATTCATTATATAATATATTATGATCATATTAATATATGCAGTATGGTATGTACATATTATATGTGTGTGTATGTATATATATGTGTATATATATATGTGTGTATATATGTGTATATATATGTGTGTGTATATATGTGTGTGTGTGTGTGTATATATATATAAAACCATTATTTGGAAAATTAAGAAAAAAAACTGGAAAAGTATTCATTCAGGACCCCAAATTTACAAAATCCTCTTTAAAGTACAGCTGTTTACTCTGTTTTTCAAGGTTAATAATTCTTACTATTCTATGAGACATGATTGATCTTTGATACCATTATTATTGGTACAAAAACATTGAAGAAACTACATTCAGTGTCTTGTTTCCAGTAAATAATACAACATTAAGTCCTGAAAAATATTAAATATAATAGTAAAACAAGTGGAAATTTAACACACACCATTATTTTCTCCACCACACACCATTAGTATACAATTTTGCTTACTATTTAAAGTTTTCTTCGAGTTTTCTCTCACTTTGTTTTAAATCTCCTCTGGTGCTATGGTCAGAGTCACTGGTCATATTTCAGATCATCTTGCTCCAGCAAAGATTCTAATTATAACTTCCAGTATGTAAAGTAAATACTAATTACATGCTAAGGGCCAAGTTCTGCCCTTGAATTTAAACAAAGAATTTACAGTTACTTCAATTAAACCTGAATATCTAACAGATTTATTACCAAAAAATTTTAATGTAGAGGACCATACACACATAAAATGATGTAATTGTCGAGGGAAATAAAACATTTAGCTAAGTGCAATTTGAACTAGGCAAGAGATGTCACCAAAAACTATTCCATGAGCATCTTTCTATTTTACACTGAGCCTCTCAAAGGCAAATGGAATTTATTATAGAGGTCAAAAATATCACAAATATCAACATTTTTTGTTTTGGAAATATTTTCCTTTCTTTTTGTTTCCTGTCTTGAGATTCCTTCAGAATTCCTTTAGAGTAAGAGATGAATCCCATGAAGAGAAAGGGTAGAAAGATTTTACCAAGGGAAATTCGTCTGTTCATTGGAAATTTTAGCCAACTATATTTTGGGGGAGATGTAACAACAAATATCTTGCAATTTTAGCAAATAAAGTTTAAGTAACTGCCTCTTGATGGTAGTCTCCTGGAAAGAAATTTATGTAAGAAAACAGGTTTTTGTGTTGTTCTTGTGTACAAAAGTTTCACATAGAATGAAAGATTCTCTCTTTTTCCCACAAAATTTATGAGTTTGAAAAGAGAGAGATTCAAGAGAAGTAAAAACATATGCATACACAAAAACATGTATACTAATGCTCATAGCAGCATTAATCACAATAGCCAAAATGTGGAAACAACCCAAATGTTTACCAACTGATGAATGAATGAATAAATGTGGCTTATCCATACAATGGAATATTATTTGGCCATGGAAAGGAATGAAGTACTAATACATGCTATCTTGACATCATTAGTCTAAGTAAAAGACCAGTTTCAAAAGTCCACATATAGGATTGCATTAATATGAATGTTAAGAATAGAGAATCTATAGAGACAGAAAGTAGAAAGCAGGTTGGTTGTTGCTTAGGGTTTCTGGATGAGGATGGGCAATAGGGGACGGGGTTTCTTTTTAAGGTAACAAAAATAAATTTGACTGTGGTGATGATCACACATATCTGTGAATATACGAAAAACCATTAAATTAATTTTAAACAGATGAATTCCATGTTACATGAATAATATCTCAATAGAGCTGTTAAAAAATGTTTAAAAGAATAAGAAAAAAAGGTGACATAACAGCAGTATAATCCAAGTCTGATTTATAGGAATGTCTCAGAGGATTGAATGAATGTTGCGCTAGAGATTGTATGTGTGTGTGTCTGTGTGTGCATGTGTGTGCGTGCACACACACACGTATTTAATTTAGCTGTTGTTTTCCAGAAGTCTAATATTTTGAATTATTGTTATTAATATAGAGTTTCATTTTATAGCCCTTTATTTTTAGACTAGAATCCATTGAAAAATGACTTTGATGTTGAATTACATTAAAATGGCCTAAAATTGCTTTTTATATATAAATATTATTTGTCAACATGTTCTGCATTCCATTTAATAAATTATCAGAATCTGATGCTCTGATCAGTTAGACTACACCATGCTATTTAAAGCTTGAAGCACAATTTTTTTAATTTAGTATAATTTTAAACATTACAAAAATAGTTATCTTGCAGCTCCCCTGCTGTGTCTTAGATTGTTGCCAAAGTTTTTTGTAATATGTTATCACTAGAGTAACATCCTTCTATAAATATTGCATCCTTGATTCTAATGTCACCCAAAATAGCGATGTGGTATAAAGAATACAGAAAAAAGAAATGTAAAGAGAGAACTGTGATTTAATTTTATTTTTCTTTATTTTATAGTCATTACAGCTTCCATATCATCATGCTTTCTCACTTATCTGTATATTTTCCAAATATGAAAGTCTCCCTTGGGTCTCAGGATATTTTTTTCAAGCCCAGAACAATTTTCCATGTAACATTCAGCTCAGTTGAATGATACATGAAAAGAAAAGCACTGAACTTTGTGGAGTACTTTGTAAAAAACCCACTAAGTCTCAACTGCTTGCAGAGTTCTCATTTCAATGACCCATCATATGAAGCAATTTCTCCATTGTGTAAGTTTTAAAGACAGAAATCAAAAATGTTGTGGGTATAATCTGAATCTTGACATGAATTCTAAAAATAATGAGTTGACATAGTTTGCTTTACTTTTTATTTACTCTGAAATGTTGATCTTTTATGTATTAGGAGGAAAATTTCTTCCATATGTGACTAATTGTCAATTGTATTTTATTCATCAAACTATATTTGAGAGAATCTTGAGGTTCTAATTCAAATAGCTTTTGAAATAGACTTTGTAAGTTGTTTTTCAATAAGCTACTAAAATATTGTTTTTGAAAAAGAGGAAGTCATTATTCTAAGTCCATAGTAACAAAAGACCCAGAAGACTCAAGTTATATTTTAAATATTAAACCCCAAATGCTCAGTAATTTTTACATCTAATAAAACAAATTTGAGCATCTCATTCTAACAGTCTGCCTGTATATGGAACAGATCTAAGCACATGTGGCTATGGTAGCTGTCAACTTTGTATGACAAGAAGAGTTCCACGGTGACAACAGGCTGACTCCTAATTCCAAGATAATAACCCACTCTTTGTATCAGCTTGATTATGGCGGATACATAGACCAAAAATATTGGGAGATTTTTGTAGCCCCCAACAACTCATCAGCAAAATTAACTGAAATCATACATCCAGAAATTAATTCTCAAATAACATCATTATTCATTTGTTACCTGGTGTATTGCCTATGTAACATAGCTGAATTTCTAGCCCACCCTAACTCTGCTTTTCTTTAAAAACAGGATGCCTCCTATAAAATGTTCCCTTTGTAAAATCAGACCAGCTGAGATTGGTTAGAACGAAGACAGCCAAAGAAAGGACTGCAAAAAGACTTCCAGCTTCATTATAATCTCATTTCCATGCTAAATGACACTCTTGCCAGTGCTGCCTTGACAATCACTATGATAATGACCGGAAGTAGTCATAAAAAGACAAAAAAGAAAGGTGGCACTACTGGCTTTGGAAAGTTCACTGCCTGTCCCAGGAAACATGTAAATATTCCTGCCCTCACTTCTAAGGTCCAACCCCTTCATTAGAGAAACCCTATATTTTAAACCTCTCACCCCTTGGTTTGTCAGCCATGTTACTGCTTCTCAGTTCCATGGCCATCAAATAAAGCCTGTATTACTTGATGCTCATTTTTGGTTTTGCATTTTGGCTTCATGTCATGGAAAAGGAAAATACCCTATTTTGCTGAATCGGCTTTGTCAGTAACAAATTTATAACATTAGATTGAATCCTATGATCAATTGGATTGAATCCTATGATCAATTGTATGCTGTTTGAAGCTCTATACCACCACACTTCTAAACCTTATGAAGCAAAACAACAAAAGAATGGCAATACTTAAAATGTAGGAATTGAAGGCATGGGGACAGGGGAGAATTAAGGGAGAGGGTAGTGTTGAAAACAAGTTTGTGATTTCAAATAAACTCAATTGTAGGCATAGAAATAATCTAGCATCACAAAGTTATAGATATATTACCCACTGGAGAATATCTGATAATTAATAGCTTACCCATAAAAGTAAAGAAGAATGTTTCTTGGTTATGGATATAATTCATCTCTGAAGGATCGAATCTAATCTTGCACATAAAAGCAGCAAATCCAGTTTCCTATATTTGCTCATACCATATTCTACTTTCTTGCTCAAACGATTATCCCCATACATCTTAAGGGTCTTAAATCTCATGACATTAAAGTAGGGTTTTTTTTTCTTTTCTTTTCTTTTTGTCTTTTTTTTTGTTTTTTTTTTTTTTTTTGGTTGGTTAGTTTGTTCTTTCTTTTGGGACCTTGCTATTTTATATCTTCTACCATCTACTAACTTTAGCCACCTGGAACTCTCATCTCTAAATATCCCTTAGTTCCAGTAACAGATATTTCCTCTGCATTTCTGCATTCCATAGAACCTACACTGGAGAGGCACCCTGGCACCCCCTTGTGAGCATGGAATTGAACATGGTTTCTAAAATCTACCATGACTTTCCCATGTTAGTATCAATATCTCAAGGCTTAACTTAATTCCAATAGCTACCTCCAACATTTACTTCCAGAATATTTAAATAAATATCTAAAGTATGGGGAAAATACTAATGCTATTTGTATTAGTCCATTTTCATGCTGCTGATAACAACTTACCCAAGACTGGATAATTTACAAAAGAAAGAGGTTTAATGGAGAACTCACAGTTCCACGCGGCTGGGTAAGCCTCACAATCGTGGTGGAAGGCAAGGAGGAGCAAGTCACATCTTATGTGGATAGTGGCAGGCAGAGAGAGAGAGCTTGTGCAGAGAAACTCGTTTTTAAAACCATCACATCTTGTGAGACTTATTCACTATTGCAAGAACAGCACAGAAAAGACCTGCCTCATAATTCAATTACGTCCTACCAGGTTTCTCAGATAACATGTGGGAATTGTGGAAAGTACAATTCAAGATGAGATTTGGGTGGGGACACAGCCAAGCCATATCACTATTGAAATTATGTTTAAGTTTTCTTGCATGTTTTTGAAGAGTGACACTTCACAAAATTAGTTTGTATTTAGGAAAACTGTATCTTCCAGAGTTACTGTTTAGAGATGTGAAAATGTTGAAATTGCAAAATATGAATTATGGAAATTTAAGATACATTTTTTGGATATAACTTTTTTTCTCCACATTATATGCAGTAATTGTATCTTAGCCCAGTTTCCCCAAATCCTGAGGCAAAAATCAAATACTTTTATGGAGAATTTGTAACCTCAGAAAAACAAAGATGGAAGAAAAGGGAAATGAAGAAAAACAAAAAATGAAACATCAAGAAGCTGACACAGCTTCCACAGAAAGCACAGTTGGCTGCTCCATTACACTGACGTCTACAGTAAGGTGGTATGGAAAAGCTGCTGATTCTCATAATTCTCTGTTAGGCAAGAAAGAGGGAGTATATATTTAACTCACCTTTCTATTGCTGGTCTTTCACTGATGAAAGTTGTCACTGGGGTGTTAACTCACCCACACCCTCCATTATGTTACCTGGCTTCTTTGAGCTGTGGAGGCAACATCCATTGAGAACCACAGTACCATATTCTTTGATGTGAGTCTTACTTCTGCAGGATGTCCCAGCAAGTGGCCATGAACCAGAAACCCTACTAGCCTAACTGAAGATCGAAATTTTGAATTAATGGCAAAGTACTGTGGCTAAAGGCAAGACAGTATGAGGTCATGATTTGAGAGACCCAGAGCAGCTGCTGAAGCATGCCCAATAGACTAAGCAGGCAAGATATGGTCTCCTCCATGAAGATAATCATGCTTTTCAATGAGTTTCTCTAACAAAGATCAACAAATACCAGTACCTCTTCTCTATGGACTACAAGAAAGTGGTTTATCCCAAGTGAACTTCCTAGAAGGCCATCAGTAGAACTTTGCAGAAAAACATTGCCAAAAATATGAGATTCATAGAGATCTTTTAGGAAAAATATTAGAAACAAAATATAAGGAATAAAAATATTTACATCAATTATATTCTTTAAATGAAAAGAAGAAAAAGCTCAAATCATGAACTTAAGTTTAGAATGTAAGAAAGTAGAAAAAGAAGAAAAATTAAACATAAAGCTAGCAGAAGGAAGAAAAAAATAATAAATTATAAAAAATAAAAAAAAAAGAATAGAGCAGAGATTCTTAAAAACAGAGAGTAGAAAAACAATAGAGAAAATCAATAAATCCAAAAGTTGGTTCTTTAAAAATATTAACAAAACTGATGAACTTTTAACTAGGTGAACCGCAAAAAAAGATAGAGATACAAATTGGTAAAATAAGAAATTAAACTGTGTGTGTGGGGAGCACTGCTATTGACTCTACAGAGCACTGTGAAAAATTGTACAAATTGTACAGTACAAATTATATCCAAACTGGATAACTTGGATGAAATAAATTTCTAGGAAAACAAAACCTGTGAAGATTAAATTATGAAGTAATAGAAAATCTATTTAGAATTATGACTAGCAAAGAGATTAAGTCAGTAATCAAAAATCTCTTAACAAAGAAAAGCCTTGATGTGACAGCTTCACAGGCAAATTATACCAAACATTTAAAAAACTAACACAAATTCTTCTCAAACTTTTCCAAAAAAAAAAGAAGGAAAAAAAGAAGGAAATACTTCTTAAGTAATTCTATGAGGCTAGCACTACCCTGATACCAAAGCCAGAAAAAGATATTATAAGCAAAGGAAACTACAGACCAGTATCTATTAAGCACACTGATGCAAAAAAAAAAAAATCCTCATTAAAATAATTCAGCAGATATATATATATATGTATGAGGATTTTTAATGAGGATTTTTATATACACATATGTATGTACATATATATGTGTATATATATAGAGCGAGAGAGAGAAAGAGATAGATATCATGGATATATTTATATCCAGGACCAAATGAGATTTATTACTGGAATGTAAGGATGGTTCAATATATAAATATTGATCAATATAATACATAATGTTTACAAAAGGAAGAAAAAAGTCATGAGTATATTAATTGTGGTAAAAGAAGAATTTGAAAAAATCGAACAATCTTCCATGATAAAAAACACTCAGCAAACTAGGAATAGAAGAAAACTATCTCATAATAAAAGGCATGTATGAAAAATACACTGTGAGTAACATAATGGTGAAAGACTGAAAGCTTTT
Source organism: Pan paniscus (assembly GCF_029289425.2). Lineage (NCBI taxonomy): Eukaryota > Metazoa > Chordata > Mammalia > Primates > Hominidae > Pan > Pan paniscus. The sequence goes on from NC_073255.2 coordinate 18,511,237, forward strand.
CCTCAAAGAAAAAAAATTGCAAGAATGCCCATTTTCACCACTTCTATTCAACATAGTATTGGAAATTCTAGCCAGAGCAGTTAGGTAAGAAAAAGAAATAAAACTATCCCAAATTTAAAAGACAGTAGTGAAAGTATCTCTGTTCACAGATGACATGATCCTATATGTTGAAAACCCTACAGATTCCACAATAAAAACTGTTAGAACTAATAAGCAAATTCAGCAAAGTGGCAGGACACCAAATGAGCTCATAAAATAAGTTGCATTTCTATACACTAACACTAAACATTCTGAAAAAGAAAATATGAAAACAATTCAATTTACTATAGCTTCAAAAAAAATACCTAGGAACTAACTTAATGAAGAACTGAAATATTTTATGATGAAAATACAAAACATTGCAGAAAGAAATTAAATACATAAATACATGGCAACATATCTCATGTTCAAGGATTGGAAGACTTAATATTATTAAGATATCCATACTATCTAAAGTAATCTACAAAATAATGTAATCCCTATCAAAATCCCAATGACTTTTTTTTTTTTGTAGAAATAGAAAAACCTATCCTAAAATTCACATGGAATCCCAAGGGACTCCAAATAGCTGAAACATTCTTTAAAAAGAACAAAACTGGAGGACTCATACTTCCTGATTTTAAAATTTAACTGCAAAGTTAACCAAACTGTGGTACTGGCATAAACACAAACATATATACCAGTGAAATAGAACAAAACAGTGGTACTAGCATAAACACAGAAATATATACCAATTAAATAGAATAGAAAGCATACAAATAAATGCTGACATATGTGGTCAAATGATTTTTGACAAGAGTGACAACATCATTCAATGGAGAAAGGAGAGACATTTCAACATATGGTGGTTAGAAAACTGGACTGCCACATGTAAAATAATTTAGACTCTTAACACCACATACAAAAAATAACTCTAAATGAATCAAAGATCTACCTTTAAGGCCTCAAACTATGCAACTCTTAGAAGAAGACATAGGACAAAAACTTTAGAACATTGGATTTTGCAATGATTTATTAGAAATGACACCAAAGTCAGAGGCAACTGAAGATGAAATAGACAAATTGAACTCCATGAAAACTTTAAAAATTTGTACACTAAAAGATAATGTCAACAGAGTAAAAAAAAAAAAAAAAGGCAACCGATGGAATAAGAGGAAATATTTGAAAAGTATATATCTGATAAGGGATTAATATCCAGAATATACAGAGAACAGCTAAAACTCAAAAAAAAAGAACAACCTGATTCAAAAATGGACAAAAAGCTTGAATAGACCTTTCTCCAAAAAAGATATACAAATAACAAATAAGCACATGAAAAGATGCTCCACATCACTAATCCTTAGGGCAATGCATATCAAAGCTGCAAAGAGATATCACCTCACACTCTTGATGACTACCATCAAAACAAACAAACAAACAAAAAACCAGAAAATAACAAGAGTTGCCAAAATGTGGAGAAATTGGAACCCTTGAGAACTGTTGGTGGGAATGTAAAGCCACTGTAGAAAACAATAAGGTCATTCCTCAAAATATTAAAAATAAAATTACTATATGATCCAATAATTCCACTTCTCAGTATATACAGCAAAGAATTGAAAGCAGAGACTTGAAGAGATATATGTAGACCCATATATTACAGTAGCTAAAATGTGAAAGTCACCCCCAGGTGTTTATTAAAAAATGAGTGGACCAGGCGTGGTGGCTCACACATGTAATCCCAGCACTTTGGGAGGCTGAGGCAGGTGGATCACGAGGTCAGGAGATTGAGACCATCCTGGCTACCATGGTGAAACCCTGTCTCTACTAAAACTACAAAAAATTAGCCAGGCATTTTGGCAGGCGCCTGTACTCCCAGCTACTCAGGTGGCTGAAGCAGGAGAATGGCGTGAAACCAGGAGGTGGAGCTTGCAGTGAGCCAAGATCATGCCACTGCACTCCAGCCTGGGTGACAGAGCAAGACTGTCTCAAAAAAAAAAAAAAAAGAGTGGATATACAAAATATGGTATATACATACAATAGAATATAATTCTAAAATGTAAAAAAGGAAAAACATTTTGATATGCTATTACATGGATAAAACTTGAGGACATTGTGCTAAGTGAAATAAGCTAGTCACAAAAAGACACATATGGTATCATTTTATTTACATGATGTACTTAGAGTCATCAAAATTATAAAGACAGAAAGTAGAATGATGATTGCCAGGGGCTGAGAGGAGAGGAAAATGAGTTATTACGGGCATAGAGTTTCAGTTTTACCAGATGAAAAGGGTTATGGAGATGAATGGTGGTGCTGGTTGCACAACATTATGAATGTATTTAATACCACTGAACTGTACACTTAACAATAGTTAAGATGTTAAATTTTATGTTACATGTATTTTACTACAATAAAAAATGAAAAACAACATAAGCTAGAGGTTCTCAGGGCAGAAAGTGGAGCAGAAGCGGACTACAAAAAGGCACAGTGATCGACGTGTTCTAGATACTGGATTTGATGGCACTTACAAAACTATGTGTGTTTCTCAAATTGTGCATTAAAAAGAGTGAATTTACAATTTTTTTTCTGAGAAATCCACTGCCAAAAGATCATCACCAAGGCACATAGTCATCAGGTTATCTAAAATCAAGACAAAAGAAAAAAACTTAAGAGCTGTAAGGCAAAAGCATCAGGTAACCTACAAAGGAAAATCTATCAGATTAACAGCAGATTTCAGGGCAGAAACCCTACAAGCCAGAGGGATTGGGGTCCTATCTTTAACCTTTTCAAACAAAATAATTGCCAGTCAAAAATTTTGTATCCAGTGAAACTAAGCTTCATAAATGAAGGAGAGATAAAGTCTTTTTCAGACAAATGCTGAGAATTTGCCACTACCAAGCCAGCACTACAAGAAGTGCTAAAAGGAGTTCTAAATATTAAAATGAAACCTCAAAATATGCTAAAATAGAATCTCCTGAATGCATAAATTTCACAGGGCCTATAAAACAGTAACACAATTTAAAAACAAACAAAACGTATTCAGACAACTAACATGATGAACGGAACAGTACCTCACATCTCAATACTACAATTGAATGTAAATGGCCTAAATGCTTCACTTAAAAGATACAGAATAGCAGAATGAATAAAAATCCACCAACCAAGTATCTGCTGTCTTCAAAAGACTTACCTAAAACATAAGGACTCCCGTAAATGTAAGGTAAAGGGGTAGAAAAAGACATTCCATGCGAATGGAAACCAAAAGCAAGCAGGAGTAGCTATTCTTATATCAGACAAAATAGACTTTAAAGCAACAACAGTTTACAAAGACAAAGTGGGACATTATATAATAAAAGGATTAGTCCAAGTCCAATAGGGAAATAATACAATCCTAAACATATATGCACTTAATACTGGAGCTCTCAAATTTATAAAACAATTTCTACTAGATGTAAGGAATAAGATAGACAGCAATACAATCTTTAAATCATATAACTCTGACTTTAGATTTTTTCAAAAAAACCTTCAAATGAAGAAAAATAATTACTTTCACCACTCTATAAAATTACAACCTGATAACTTGCTGCCCTCCACTGTCATACAGCATCCTCAATCTACCTTCCTCAGTTTCTTATTTTACCATGACAGGTATTATTCTCCATTTTATTAAATTATTTACCTATGTATCATTTTTATTGTTTATTGCCTACCTTGCCCCATGTACTAAAAATCCACAAGGCAATAAATTTTTGTCTATTTTTGTTGACTGACTAATCCAAGAAACCATAATGGTGCCTTTAGCATAGTAAGCATTCCAATAAATTTTCATTCATTAATAAATTAATGTGCAGAAGAAAAATGTGTTGCATAAAATCAGACTTATTTTCAGCTGAAAGAAAAAAAAATCCTATCTAGACTATTTTTAAAGATGGAGAATCATTTTTTCATACAACAAAAAAATCCACAACAAGCTCAGCTCCATGTACAGATTATAGGAGAACTTTAAAAGCTGTCACCAGGCTCTGTTTCTTCCATCAATGTCTTCATCCCCTCTTTTCTTCATTTCTCATAGTCATAAGATGGCTGCAATAACACCTCACAACTTTCCAGATTGCTCCATTGTGAAAGAAAAAATACTGCTTTCCAGATGCTCAAAAGTCCTGGGATCAGCTGTGATTTGGGCTTACTCCAGTCCCTTGGGGCCTGGATGGTAGAATATGTTGATGGACAGAGGCCTTGGTCACACAGCCTGCATGACAGGTCAGCAGCATCCAAAATGTAGGAGTTAAGGGTGGTGCTTTAAAGTCTTGTACATTTCAAATCTATTAAATAAAGTCATAGTTAAGAACGTAATGATATAAAAATCACCTCCTTAGTTAAAACAAAGCAGATTATTTCAGAGATTGAGCAGAAATAACTTTGGAGAATGGTATGTAAATAGGGTGTCCTCAGCCAGCCACAATCTACCATACCTGGTGGTCTCACTTTTGATCCATAATGTCATCATGTATATGTGAATGCAAAGCATTATACATGCATTATCAAAATGCAAAGGAAATTGTAGAACATAAGATTAACAATTGTGAAACAAATTTAAAAAATCTATCCAGCCCAGAAACCTGCTTGAGTATATAAATGAGAATTTTAATAGACTATTGTTTGCATTCCAAAGTATAAATATATGTTCCCAAATACACTGGCTTATATTTATTTCCCTCAAGTGCTAAGACCTTCTTATAACTGTCAATCTAGTATTTATTAAAATAATTCTTAATCATTTAAATATATCCTAAATACTTGGTAAAAATACATATGTATAAATAAAACATGTTAACTTTTCCCCAATTCACATTTTAGTTCATTTACTATGTTCATCTTTCCTAATAAGGACCTCAAACCATTTTTGAAATAAAGCAAGAGTAAACAAATATCATGGACAATACCAAATTTCCTGTATGATTCCCCCATTCCTTTTGTCCCTTCTGAATGTTTACAAGTAAGTATGCATGCACAGTTGGAATTTCACCTAAAGGTATTCTATTTTAAGTTTATGTAACCTGAAACAGATTGCCTCTAAATATATACAACAGCTCTATTTTCTTTACTTTATCTTTAAAACTATCAATCAAATTAGTCTTATACATCAGTTTATTTATCTTAAAGTAATATCATATGTCAGCTAAAGAGTTTTTTCCTATATAATTATCACATTATAATCAGTTAAATGAGTATTAATTATTTTGGCATTATCTCCCACAGAGTGAACACTTAAATAGAAGCCTCTGTGAAAACTTACTGCTCTGTCAAAGTGCTCTGTGTATACCAATCAGAGCACATTAGCCTTGGAAGGGACTCACAGATCATTTAATTAGAAAGTATTCATTTGACAGATAAGGTATATTCACCTCTGACAGAACTACCACTAGAGATGAATGCTGGTAAGCCAATACTGTTTTCCAATTACCCATGTTTTCTTCTATTCTTATGCTCTGTCACTTTATAAATAAGTGTAAAACCTACACAGTATGCTGAAGTTCCCTGCTAAATTTGGTTAGTAATGTAAAAACAAAAGTTTCAACTTGATTGATATATAATTTAATACAACTGAGGGTTTTTCTCAGCCTAAATCAAGTATTTTAATGAGACATTCTTCCAGGTACATAACATTGGACATCCACTTGCCTTAAAATCTCACCCAGTTATTACTGGGAGTGTCCCTAGGGTGTCACATAAAGGTTGTTAAGAGTTTGTATACAACAAGATGTGAATATCCCAATGTGAAGACCACTGTGCTAAATTACCCCCAAACACACACACACACACACACACACACACACACACACACACACTATACTTCCCCACCTTGCCATACTATCAGGACATTTAAAATTTTTGGTTAAATAAATATTGAAAATTCCTTTTTTTATGCCTGTGTAAACATTACACACCCAAGGCAAGTAGCATATTATGATGATACTTTCTTTTAGGTACTAATTTACTTGAGACATGATTTTTAAGAAATATTTTTTAATTGAAGAAGAATAGACATACAGAAAGAAATGCAAACTGCATTTATCTCAGTAATTTTTTTTACTAGGTGAATGCACTTGAAAACACAGAATTTAAGTCAAGAATTGTAATATTACTAGTTTGCAAGAAAACCCCTCAGGCTTGCTCCCAGTCATTACTACCTTGGAAAGGGTAATTGTCATCCTGAATTCTAACACCATTAATTAATTTGACATTTTTTAACTTTACACAAATAGATTTATATAAGTATTATTTTGTCTCTGGCTTTTTTCACTCAACATTAGCTATGTGAAATTCATATGCTGTATAACATTTCATCATATGCATATACTACAATTCACTCTATTGTTGATGAATTTGTGAATTGTTTTCAGCTTTTCGCTATAAGCAAATAATGCTCTTCAGTTACACACCCAGGATGAAAACTGCTGGAGTAACAGAGTTTGTTGTATGCTTGGTTTTATAAACACTATCAAATAGATTTCTAAGTGGCTGCAACAGTTTTATCTATTTATCTATTTATTTACTTTAATAATTGCAAATATTTGATGGGATAAAATGTGATGTTATGATGCATGTATACATTGTAGAATGATTAAGTCAGGATAATTAACATATCCATCACCTCACCTACTTATACTTTCTTTCTAGTGAGAACATTTTAAATCAACTCTCTTAGCAACTTAGAAATATGTACTACATTATTATTAACTATAGTCATCATGCTGTGCAAATAAATCACTAGAACTTATTCCCCCAGTCCAGATGAAACTTCCTATGCTTTGACTAACATCTCCCCTTTAATGTCCTTCTCCCCACAGTTTTCTTCCACCACAACCCATACTCTAGTCTCTGGTCACCACCATTCTATTCTCTACTTCTAAGAGTTCCAGTCTTTTTGATTCCACATGTAAGTGAAATCAAGCAGTAATTGTCTTTCTGGGCCTGACTTATTTCATTTAGCATAATGTTCTCCAGATTCATACATGTTGTTATAAATGACAAAATTTTCTTCCTTTTAAATGCTGAGTAGTATTCCATTGTATATATGTGCCACATTTTCTTTATCTATTCATGCATTGATGGGCACTTGTGTTGTTTCCATATCTTGGCTGCAGCAGTGTAGATTTCATTTAGCAACATATGATAGTTTTAATTTTCTCCATATGCTGACCAACGATTACTCATATTTTTCTGTCTTTTTTATTTTATTCATTCTGGTACATTTATAGATGTATCTAATTGTGGTGGTGGTGGTGTTCTGTTTTGTTTTATGGAGTACTATGTTTGATTCATTCAAAACAATAGAATACAGTAAACCAAAGCTAACAATTGAATGCCCCACAAAATTAAGAATTTAAATTACAAATTAAAACTGGAAAGAAATGTTACAGCTACTGCAACTATATAACTTGTCATTCAAAAGTAGACAATAGGCAATAAGCCACAATTAACCCAGACATTTATCACCCACAGCTCCTAATTAGATCTTTTCTTACAACACCTCACAATGTAGTGCTTTGAATCTGGAAAAGTATAATATGTAAACCAACACTGAAGTTTTATAAAATTTCCTTAGAATGCATTGCAATTAATTCTAGAAGCCACAGTTCTGAGTATTGGATCAATAGCAATAGGGAAGTTATAAAAAACTGAAAAAACATTTTCAGATAAATGTACAATACTTGTGGTTTTAATGTACATTTCCCTGATGACAAATTATTTTGAGCATATTTTCTTGTTTATTGGTTATTTAGAAAACCTCTTTATGGAATGCCAACTCTAGGGTTTTGGATTTGAACAAGCAAAATCCAAAATTGAATGCATTTTTTATCTCTCTTTTTTTTAATGGCTGATCACAACAAACACTTCTCTTTCTTTTTCTTTTTTCTTTTTCTTTTAATTTTAATAGCTTTCGGGGTACAAGAGGTTTTTGGTTACATGGATGAATTATGTGGTGGTGACTTCTGATATTTTAATGAACTCGTCACCTGGTAGTGTACATTATACCCAATATGTATTTTTTTAAAAATAGTTTAAGTTCTGGGATACATGTACAGAATGTGCAGGTTTGTTATGTAGCTATATACATGCCATGATGGTTTGCTGCACCCATCAACCCATCATCTACATTAGGTATTTCTCCTAATGCTATCCCTTCCCTAGCCCCCCACCACCCAACAGGCCCTGGTGTGTGATGTTCCCCTCCCTGTGTCCCTGTGTTCTCATTGTTCGACTCCCACTTATGAGTGAGAACAGGTGGTGTTTGGTTTTCTATTCCTGTTGTTAGTTTGCTGAGAATGATGGTTTCCAGGTTCATCCATGTCCCTGAAAAGGACATGAGCTCATCCTTTATTATGGCTGCATAGTATTCCATGGTGTATATGTGCTACATTTTCTTTATCCAGGCTATCATTGATGGATATTTGGGTCGGTTCCAAGTCTTTGCTGTTGTGAACAGTGCTGCAGTAAACATACGTATGCATGTGTCTTTATAGTAGAATGATTTATAATCCTTTGTGTATATATCCAGTAATGGGATTGCTGGGTTAAATGGTACTTGAGGTTATAGATCCTTAAGGAATTGCCACACTGTCTTCCACAATGGTTGAACTAATTTACACTCCCAAAAACAGTGTAAAGGCATTCCTATTTCTTTAAATCCTCTGTAGCATCTGTTGTTTCCTGACTTTTTAATGATCGCCATTCTAACTGGTGTGAGGTGGTATCTCATTGTGGTTTTGATTTGCATTTCTCTAATGACCAGTGATGATGAGCTTTTTTTCATATGTTTGTTGGCTGCGTAAATGTCTTCTTTTGAGAAATGTCTGTTCATATCCTTTGCCCACTTTTTGATGGAGTTGTTTGATTTTTTTCTTGTAAATTTGTTTAAGTTGCTTGTAGATTCTGGATATTATCCCTTTGTCAGATAGATAGATTGCAAAAATTTTCTCCCATTCTGTAGGTTGCCTGTTCACTCTGATGATAGTTTATTTTGCTGGGCAGAAGCTCTTTAGTTTAATTAGATCCCATTTGTCAATTTTGGCTTTTGTTGCCAGTGCTTTTGGTGTTTTAGTCATGAAGACTTTGCTCATGCCCATGTCCTGAATAGTATTGCTTAGGTTTTCTTCTAGGGTTTTTATAGTTTTAGGTCTTATGTTTATGTCTTAATCCACCTTGAGTTAATTTTTGTATAAGTTGTAAGGAAGGGGTCCAGTTTCAGATTTCTGCATATGGCTAGCCAGTTTTCCCAACACCATTTATTAAATACAGAATCATTTCCCCATTGCTTGTTCGTGTCAGGTTTGTCAAAGATCAGATGGTTGTAGATGTGTGGCATTATTTCTGAGGCCTCTGTTTTGTTCCATTGGTCAATATATCTGTTTTGGTACCAGTACCATGCTGTTTTGGTTACTGTAGCCTTGTAGTATAGTTTGAAGTCAGGTGGTGTGATGCTTCCAGCTTTGTTCTTTTTGCTTAGGATTGTTTTGGCTATACAGGCTCTTTTTTGGTTCCATATGAAATTTAAAGTAGTTATTTCTAATTATGTGAAGAAGGTCAATGGTAATTTGATGGGGATGGCATTGAATCTATAAATTACTTTGGGCAGTCTGGCCATTTTCACGATATTGATTCTTCCTATCCAAGAGCATGGAGTCTTTTTCCATTTGTTTGTGTCCTCTCTTATTTCCTTGAGCAGTGGTTTGTAGTTCTCCTTGAAGAGGCCCTTCACATCCCTTGTAAGTTATATTCCTAGGTATTTTATTCTCCTTGTAGCAATTGTGAATGGGAGTTCACTCATGATTTGGCTCTCTATTATTGGTGCATAGGAATGCTTGTGATTTTTGCACATTGATTTTGTATAATGAGACTTTGCTGAAGTTGCTTATCAGCTTAAGGAGATTTTGGGCTGAGATGATGGGGTTTTCTAAATATACAATCATGTCATCTGCAAACAGAGACAATGTGGCTTCCTCTCTTTCTATTTGAATACCCTTTATTCCTTTCTCTTGCCTGATTGCCCTGGCCAGAACTTCCAATATTATGTTGAATAGGAGTGGTGAGAGAGGGCATCCTTGTCTTGTGCCGGTTTTCAAAGGGAATGCTTCCAGCTTTTACCCATTCAGTATGATATTGGCTGTGGGTTTGTCATAAATAGCTCTTCTTATTTTGAGATACGTTCCATCAATACCTAGTTTATTGAGAGTTTTTAGCATGAAGAGGTGTTGAATTTTATCAAAGGCCTTTTCTGCATCTATTGAAATAATCATGTGGTTTTTGTCATTGGTTCTGTTTATGTGATGGATTATGTTTATTGATTTGCATATGTTGAACCAGCCTTGCATCACAGGGATGAAGCCAACTTAATTGTGGTGGACAAGCTTTTTGTTATGCTGCTGGATTCAGTTTGCCAGTATTTTATTGAGGATTTTCATGATGTTCGTCAGGATATTGGCCTGAACTTGTCTTTGTTTGTTGTGTCTCTGCCAAGTTTTGACAGCAGGTTGATGCTGACCTCATAAAATGAGTTAGGGAGGATTCCCTCTTTTTCTATTGTTTGGAATAATTTCAGAAGGAATGATACCTGCTCCCCTTTGTACCTCTGGTAGAATTCGGCTGTGAATCTGTCTGGTCCTGGACTTTTGTTGGTTGGTAGGCTATTAATTACTGCCTCAATTTTAGAAATTGTTATTGGTATATTCATGGATTCGAATTCTTCCTGGTTTAGTCCTGAGAAGGTTTATTTGTCCCAGAATATATCAATTTCTTTTATATTTTCTAGTTTATTTGCGTAGAGGTGTTTATAGTATTTTCTGATGGTAGTTTGTGTTTCTTTGGGATCAGTGGTGATATCCCCTTTGTCATTTTTTATTGTGTCTATTTGATTCTTCTCTCTTCTTTATTAGTATGCATAGTGTTCTATATATTTTGTTTATCTTTAAAAAAAATCAGCTCCTGGATTCATTAATTTTTTGAAGGGTTTTTCATGTCTCTATCTCCTTCAGTTCTGCTCTGATCTTAGTCATTTCTTGTCTTCTCCTAGCTGCTGAATTTGTTTGCTGTTGCTTCTCTACTTCTTTTAATTGTGATGTTAGGGTGTCAAGTTTACATCTTTCCCGCTTTCTCCTGTGGGTATTTAATGCTATAAATTTCCCTGCAAACACTACAGCTATGTCCCAGAGATACTGGTACATTGTGTATTTGTTCTCATTGGTTTCAAATAACTTATTTATTTCTGCCTTAATTTCATTATTTACCCAGTATTCATTCAGGAGCAGATTTTTTAGTTTCCATATAGTTGTGCAGTTTTGAGTGAGTTTCTTAATCCTGAGTTCTTATTTGATTGCACTGTGGTCTGAGAGACTGTTATGATTTCTGTTCTTTTGAATTTGTTGAAGAGTGTGTTACTTCCAATTATGTGGTCAATTTTAGATTAAGTGTGATGTAGTGCTGAGAATAATGTATATTCTGTTGATTTCTGGTGGAGAGTTCTGTAGATATCTAGTAGGTCCGCTTGGTCCAGAGCTGAGTTCAAGTCCTGAATATCCTTGTTAATTTTCTGTTTTGTTGATCTGTCTAATATTGACAGTGGGGTGTTAAAGTCTCCCACTATTATTGTGTGGGAGTCTAAGTCTCTTTGTAGGTCTCTAAGAACTTGCTTTATGAATCTGAGTCCTCCTGTATTGGTTGCATATATATTTAGGAGAGTTAGCTCTTCTTGTGGCATTGATCACTTTGCCATTATGTAATGCCCTTTCTGTCTTTTTTGATCTTTGTTGGTTTAAAGTCTGTTTTATCAGAGACTATCATTGCAACCCCTGCTTTTTTGTTTTGTTTTGTATTTCCATTTACTTGGAAAATATTCCTCCATCCCTTTATTTTGAGCCTATATGTGTCTTTGCAAGTGAGATGGGTCTCCTGAATACATCAAACTGATGGGTCTTGACTCTTTATCCAGTTGCTAGTCTGTGTCTTTTAATTGGGGCATTTAGCCCATTTACATTTAAGGTTAATTTTGTTATGTGTGAATTTGATCCTGTCATTATGATGCTAGCTGGTTATTTTGCCCGTTAGTTGATGCAGTTTCTTCATAGCATTGATGGTCTTTACAATTTGGTATGTTTGTACAGTGGCTGATACTGGTTTTTCCTTTCCATATTTAGTGCTTCCTTCAGGAGCTCTTGTAAGGCAGGCCTGGTGGTGACAAAAATCTCTCAGCACTTGCTCGTTTGTAAATGATTTTATTTCTCCTTCATTTATCAAGCTTGAAAATTCTTTTATTTAAGAGTGTTGAATATTAGCCCCCACTCTCTTCTGGCTTGTAGGGTTTTGCAGACAGATCCACTGTTAGTCTGATGGGCTTCCCTTTGTGGGTAATCTGACCTTTCTCTCTGGCTGCCCTTAACATTTTTTTCCTTCATTTCAGCCTTGGTGAATCTGATGATTATGTGTCTTGGGGTTACTCTTCTCAAGGAGTATCTTTGTGGTATTCTATGTATTTTCTGAATTTGAATGTTGGCCTGTCTTGCTAGGTTGGGGGAGTTCTCCTGGATAATATCCTGAAGAGTGTTTTCCAATTGATTCTATTCTCCCTGTCACTTTCAGGTACACCAGTCAAACATAGGTTTGGTCTTTTCACCTAGTCCCATATTTCTTGGAGGCTTTGATTGTTCCTTTTCATTCTTTTTTCTCTAATTTTGTCTTCATGCTTTATTTCATTAAGTTGATCTTCAATCTCTGATATCCTTTCTTCTACTTGATCAATTTGGCTACTGACACTTGTGTATTCTTCACGAAGTTCTTGTGCTGTGTTTTTCAGCTCCATCAGGTCATTTGTTCTTCTCTACACTGGTTATTCTAGTTAGAAATTTCTCTAACCTTTTTTCAAGGTTCTTAGCTTCCTTGTATTTGGTTAGAACATGCTCCTTTAGCTCAGAGGAGTTTGTTATTACCCACCTTCTGAAGTCTACTTCTTCTGTCAAATCGTCAAACTCATTCTCCATCCAGTTTTGTTCCCTTGTTGGTGAGGAGTTGTGATCCTTTGGAGGAGAAGAGGCATTCTGGTTTTTGGAATTTTCAGCCTTTTTGTGCCGGTTTTTCCTCATCTTCGTGGATTTATCTACCTTTGGTCTTTGATGTTGGTGACCTTCGGATGGGGTTTTTATGTGGATGTCCTTTTTATTGATGTTGATGCTGTTCCTTCTGTGTGTTAGTCTTCCTTCTAACAGGCCCCTCTCCTGCAGGTCTGCTGGAGTGTGCTGGGGGCCCACTACAGACCCTGTTGGCCTGGGTATCACCAGCAGAGGCTGCAGAACAGCAAAGACTGCTGCCTGTTCTTTCCTCTGGAAGCTTTGTCCCAGAGTGGCACCTGCCATATGCCAGCCAGAGCTCTCCTCTATGAGGTGTCTGTCAACCCCAGCCAGGAGGTGTCTCCCAATCAGGAGGCACGGCAGTCAGGGAGCCACTTGAGGAGGAGATCTGTCCCTTAGCAGAGCTCACGCGCTGTGATGTGAGATCCACTGCTCTCTTCAGAGCCAGCAGGCAGTAACGTTTAAGTCTGCTGAAGCTGTGCCCACAGCCACCCCTTCCCCCAGGTGCTCTATCCCAGGGAGATAGGAGTTTTATCTATAAGCCCCTGACTGGGGCTGCTGCCTTTCTTTCAGAGATGCCCTGTCCAGAGATGAGGAATCTAGAGAGGCAGTCTGGCTACAGCAGCTTTGCCGAGCTGTGGTGGGCTCCGCCCAGTTCAAACTTCCTGGCAGCTTTGTTTACACTGTGAGGGGAATACCACCTACTCAAGCCTTAGTAATGGTGGACACCCCTCCCCCAGCCAAGCTCAAGCATCCCAGGTGGACTTCACACTTCTGTGCTGGCAGCAAGAATTTCAAGCCAGTGGATCTTAGCTTGCTGGGCTTCATGGGGGTGGGATCCACTGAGCTAGACCACTTGGCTCCCTGGCTTCAGCCCCTCTTTCCACAGGAGTGAATAGCTCTGTCTCACTGGCATTCCAGGTGCCACTGGGGTATGAAAAAAAAACTACAGCTATCTTGGTGTCTGCCCAAATGGCTGCCCAGTTTTTCGCTTGAAACCCAGAGCCCTGGTGGTGTATGCACCCGAGGGAATCTCCTGGTCTGTGGGTTGCAAAGACCATGGGAAAAGCTTAGTATCTGGGCTGGAATGCACCATCACTTACAGCACAGTCCCTCACAGCTTCCTTTGGCTAGGGGAGGGAGTTCCCCAACCCCTTGCACTTCCTGGTGACGTGATGTCCCACCTTGCTTCTGCTTGCCCTCTGTGGGCTGCACCCACTGTCTAACCAATCCCAATGAGATGAGCCAGGTACCTCAGTTGGAAATACAGAAATCACCCACCTTCTGTGTTGATCTCACTGGGAGTTGCAGACCAGAGCTGTTCCTATTCAGCCATCCCACTTATAAGTGAGAATGTACAGTTTTTGGTTTTCTTTAATTTTGTTTCTTTTTATGACTGAGTAATATTCCATGGTGCATATATGCCACATTTTCTTTATCCACTCATGGGTCAATGGGCAATTAGGTTCGTTCCATATCTTTGCAATCATGAATTGTACTGCTATAAACATACATGTCCATGTATCTTTTTCATATAATAACTTCTTTTCCTTTGGGTAGATACCTAGTAATGAGATTTCTGGATCAAATGGTAGGTCTTCTTTTAGTTCCTAAAACAATCTCCATACTGTTTCCCACACAGGTGGCACTAATTTACATTCCAACTAGCAGTGTATAAGTGTTTCTTTGTCACTACATCCATGCCAACATCTATTATTTTTTGACTTTTTAATAATGGCTATTCTTGTAGGAGTAAGATGATGTATCTCATTGTGGTTTTAATTTGCATTTCCCTGATGATTAGTGATGTTTTGATGATTTTTTAATGTTTCTTGGCCATTTGTATATCTTCTTTTGTGAAATGTCTATTCGTGCCCTTTGCCCACTTTTTGAAGAAGTTATTTGTTTTTTTCTGGCTAAGTTTGTTGAGTTCCTTGTAGATTCTGGATACTAGTCCTTTGTTGAATGCATAGTTTGCAAATATATTTAACCAAGGAGGTAAAAGTTCTCTACTAGGAAAACTACAAAACGCTACCAAAAGATATTATAGATGACGCAAACAAATGGAAATACATCCCATGCTCATGGATTAGAAGAATCAATGTTGTGAAAATGAGCATACATCCAGGAATACATGAAAAAGGAAATATCCCAAACCAATCTACAGATTCAAAACAATTCCAATCAAAATACAAACATCATTTTTTACAGAATTAGAAAAAACAATTTTAAAATTCATATGGAACCAAAAAAGAGCCCAAATAGCCAAACCGATCCTAAGCACAAAGAACAAATATGGAGGCAACACATTAACAGAATTCAAATTATAGTACAAGGCTATAGTTACCAAAACAGCATGGTACTGGTATAAAAGTAGGCACATAGACCAACAGAAGAGAATAGAGAACTCAGAAATAAAGCCAAATACAGCCAACTGATCTTCGACAAAGTATACAAAAACATAAACTGGGAAAGGACACTCTATTTAATAAACGATGCTGGGAAAACCAGCAAGCCACATGTAGAAAAATGAAACTGAATCCCTATATCTCACCTTATACAAAAATCAACTCAGGATGGATCAAAGACTGAAATCTAAGATCTGAAACCACAAAAATTCTAGAAGATAACCTTAGAAATTCTTCTCAATATTTGCATAAGCAAAGATTTCATGACTAAGACTGCAAAGCAAATGCAACAAAAGCAAAAATAAATAAATTGAACCTAATTAAACTAAAAAGCTTCTGCACAGAAAAAGAAATAATCAGAGTGAACAGACAACCTACAGAATAGAAATTTTTTTATCTTTTTGTTATTGATTTACAGGAATTCTTTATATTTTTATGAGTTATCAACTATATGTATTTCCAGTCTTTTCTTCCACAATGTGGTATGTTGTTTCACTCTTTAAAAGTATCTTGATTAACAAAAGTTTGTATCTTAATACAGTCCAATTTGTCCACTTTTTCTTTATGATTAATGCCGCTTGTTTCTGATTTTAAAAAATCTTTCCACATTCAAAGGTCAGGTATCTTTTTTTTTTTCTAAAATCTCTATTGTTTTACCTTTCAGGTTTAGATTGTAATCCATCCAAAACTGATTTTGTTTATGGAATGACAGAGGAATCAAGATTTTGTTTTTGTCACATGTGTATCCAATTGACATTGCACCATTTATTAAACAGACCATCTGTCCCCTCCCTGTGTTATGGTGCCAGCTTTATTCTAAATAAGAGAGAGTGTAAATACAGATTTACTTCTATTTCATTGATTTATTAGTATAGTCAGTGCTGTGTCACGCTTTCCTCGTCATTATAGTTTTATAAATTTAAAAAATGCCCATGCATGTCCTCCCCCTTTATCTTCTTGATGATTTCATTTCTGCTTTTCGTTTCCATATAAATTTTAGAATCATCTTCTTTACTTCAAAAAGAAAGCTTTCTAATATTTTTATAAGGATTTTGCTGAACCTTAGAACCAATTTAAACAGTACTGACATCTTTTCAAAACTGAGTTGCTCTTCTCGAGGAGTATCTTTGTGGCATTCTCTTTATTTCCTGAATTTGAATGTTGGCCTGCCTTGCTAGATTGGGAAAGTTCTCCTGTATAATATCCTGCAGAGTGTTTTCCAACTTGGTTCCATTCACCCCGTCACTTTCAGGTACACCAATCAGACATAGATTTGGTCTTTTCACATAGTCCCATATTTCTTGGAGGCTTTGCTCATTTCTTTTTATTCTTTTTTCTCTAAACTTCTCTTCTCGCTTCATTTCATTCATTTGATCTTCCAGTTGATACCCTTTCTTCCAGTTGATCGAATCGGCTACTGAGGCTCGTGCATTCATCACGTAGTTCTCGTGCCTTGGTTTTCAGCTCCATCAGGTCCTTTAAGGACTTCTCTGCATTGGTTATTCTAGTTAGCCATTCATCTAATTTTTTTTTCAAGGTTTTTAACTTATTTGCCATGGGTTCGAACTTCCTCCTTTAGCTCGGAGTAGTTTGATCATCTGAAGGCTTCTTCTCTCAACTCATCAAAGTCATTCTCCGTCCAGCTTTGTTCCATTGCTGGTGAGGAGTTGCATTCCTTTGGAGGAGGAGAGGCACTCTGATTTCTAGAGTTTCCACTTTTTCTGCTCTGTTTTTTCCCCATCTTTGTGGTTTTATCTACCTTTGGTCTTTGATGATAGTGACGTACAGATGGGGTTTTGGTGTGGATGTCCTTTCTGTTTGTTAGTTTGCCTTCTAATAGTCAGGACCCTCAGCTGCAGGTCTGTTGGAGTTTGCTGGAGGTCCACTCCAGAATCTGTTTTCCTGGGTATCAGCAGCAGAGGCTGCAGAACAGCGGATATTGGTGAACAGCAAATGTTGCTGCCTGGTTGTTCCTCTGGAAGTTTTGTCTCAGAGGAGGACCTGGCCGTGTGAGGTGTCAGTCTGCCCCTACTGGAGGGTGCCTCCCAGTTAGGCTACTTGGGGGTCAGGGACCCACTTGAGGAGGCACTCTGTCCGTTCGCAGATCTCCAGCTGTGTGCTGGGAGAACCGCTACTCTCTTCAAAGCTGTCAGACAGGGACATTTAAGTCTGCAGAGGATTCTGCTGCTTTTTGTTTGGCTATGCCCTGCCCCAGAGGTGGAGTCTACAGAGGCAGGCAGGCCTTCTTGAGCTGAGGTGGGCTCCATCCAGTTCAAGCTTCCCGCCACTTAGTTTACCTACTCAAGCCTCGGCAATGGCGGGCGCCCCTCCCCCAGCCTCGCTGCCACCTTGCAGTTTGATCTCAGACTGCTGTGCTAGCAATAAGCAAGGCTCCATGGGCATAGGACCCTCCGAGCCAGGTGCGGGATATAATCTCCTGGTGTGCTGTTTGCTAAGACCGTTGGAGAAGCGCAGTATTAGGGTGGGAGTGACCTGATTTTCCAGGTGCCATCTGTCACCCCTTTCTTTGACTAGGAAAGGGAATTCCCTGACCCCTGTGCTTCCTGGGTGAGGCGATGCCTCACCCTGCTTCGGCTCATGCTCAGTGCACTGCACCCACTGTCCTGCACCCACTTTCCGACACTCCCCAGTGAGATGAACCCGGTACCTCGGTTGGAAATGCGGAAATCACCCGTCTTCTGCATCGCTCACACTGGGAGCTGTAGACTGGAGCTGTTCCTATTCGGCCATCTTGGCTCCACCCCCTCATCAGCTTCTTAAAACAAAAAACAACTCTTCTTCCAAACACTGTAATAGTTATTTTAATTCTTGGACAAACATCTACTTTCATCTGTATTACAGAACATTAAAATATTGAGGAATTCTATTCTTCTTAATAATGCCTGCCCCCAGAAGAACCTATTTTACCAGAGCCTAACCTCCTGGGGTTTTATCAGAGCATGGCACACCTGAGGGAAGGGAAATACACACTTCAGTCCAATCTAGCCATCCTGTCTCACCTCAGGGTGAAGGGAAGTGGTGAGAAGCACTTGTGAAGTTCACAGTCCAGAGGCATAGACTCACTAAAGACTGAGCCCTAGTTATAGGTCTATAGAATGCTTCACCTCAGGCTACAACCTACTATCACATTACTAAGACCCATTAACATTATGTCTTGCTACCAAAAAAAAAAAATTTACAAGGCACACTAAATGGCAAAAACAAAAACAAAAACAAAACCTACAGTATGAAGTGGCAGAATAAGTAGCAAAACCAGACATGGCGGAGATGCTGAAATTATCAGACCAGGAATTTAAAACAACTATGCCAAGGGATCTAAATGATAAAGCAGATAGCATGCAAATAACAGTTGGGCAATGCAAGCAGAAAGAGGATAATCCTAAGGAAGAACCCCCACCAAAAAAAACCTTGCTAGAAATAAAAAACACTGTAGCAAAAATGAAGAATGCTTTTCAGTAGACTGAATATGGCTGAGGATCTCTGAGCTTGAGGATGTATCAATAGAAACCTCTCAAACTGGAAAACAAAGAAAACAAAGACTGGAAAAAAAAAAGAAAAAAAAACACAACAACCAAGAACTGTGACTGGAACAACTACAAAAGTTGTAACATAAGCATAATGGGGATGAATAAAGAAGAGACAAAGACACAGAAGAAATAATTTGAAACAACCATGACTGAGAATTTTCCCAAATTAATGTCAGATACCAAACCACAGATCTAGGAAGCATAAAGAATACCAAGCAGAATAAATGACAGAAACCCAAAAATGTTACATCTAGGAATATCATATTCCAACTACAGAAAATTAAAGAAAAAATCCTTAAACAGCCTGGAGGGTGGGATGGGGGGAGAAACTTACTTAGAGAGGAGCAAAGATAAGAATTATGTACAACTTTTCTTCAGAAACCATGCTAGCAAGGAGAGAGTGGAGTAAAATATTTAAAGTGTTCAGAGAAATAAAAAGTGATGGGAATTCTGTACCCTATGAAATTATCTTCCAGAAGTAAAGGGAAAATAAAGACTTCCTCAAACAAACAAAAATAGAGGAAGTTTGTTGCTAGCAGACCCACCTTGTGAAAAATGTTAAAAGAATTTATTTAGAGAAGAAGAAAATACTATAGGTAAAGAACTCGGATCTATATAAAAAAATAAAGTGCATTAAAGAAAAAATAAATGAAGGTAAAAAAAATTTTCTTGTTCTTAATTGATCTAACAGAAAACAGTTTGTTAAAAATAATAGCAACTATGTATTCGATTCTGTATGCTTAAGTATATATTATATGTATATGGGTATCCTTATGTATGCTTATGAAATGAATGACAGCAATAATACAAAGAGCCAGAGGGAGGAATTAGGATTGTTTTGTTATTACAAGGACCTCACACTACCTGTGAAGCAGTTCAGTGATATTTGAAAGTAGACTTGGATTAGTTGTAACTGTATATTACAAACTCTAGGGCAACCACTAAAGTAAGTAAACTGTATATATATGTGTGTGTATGTATATATATATACATAAAGTAAATATGTATATGTTTTACATATATGTAGTTTATATATATGTTTTACTTATATATATGTTTACTTATATATATGTTTTACTTATATGTTATATATGTTTTACTTATATATAAGTACTTATATATACAAGTATATGTATACTATATAAAGTATGTATAGTATATATAATATACATACACTATATAAAGTACTTATATATAGTATATATAAAGTATATATACTATATATATACTATATATACATAGTGTGTATATATACTATAAAGTATATATACTTATATATACTATATATAAGTGTACTTATATATAGTACACTATATAAGTACTTATATATACAAGTATATGTATACTATATAAAGTATGTATAGTATATATAATATACATACACTATATAAAGTACTTATATATAGTATATATAAAGTATATATACTATATATATACTATATATACATAGTGTGTATATGTACTATAAAGTATATATACTTATATATACTATATATAAGTACTTATATATAGTATATATAAGTGTACTTATATATAGTACTATATATAAGTGTACTTATATATAGTACACTATATAAGTATACTTATATATACTATATATAAGTACTTATATGTAGTACACTTATATAAGTGTACTATATATAGTACACTTATATAGTGTACTATATATAGTACACTATATAGGTGTACTATATATAGTACACTATATAAGTGTACTTATATATACTATATAATATATATACTATATATAAGTGTACTTATATATAGTACACTATATAAGTACTTATAGTATATATAAGTACTTATATAAATGTATATATGTATATATGTACTTATATATGTACTTATATATATAAGTACTTAATGTGTGTATATACTTATATATAAACATATATATAAGTAAAACATATATAAGTACTTATATATAAGTAAAACATATATATAAATTATATATATATAACTGATACGCTAAGAAAAGAGAGAAAACAGAACAATATAAAATGTTCAGTTAAAACCACAAAGGAAAAAAAAGATTGAAAAACAAAAATAGGTAAAAACAAGGGCATCAAATAGAACACAGTAACAAATACGGTAGGTATTAATCCAACTACATCAGTGTGTACCTTGAACTTTGATGGTCTAAAAACACCAACTAAATAGCAGAGATTAATAGAGTTCATCAAAAAACAAGACTGCAACATGTTTTCTAGAAGAAACCAACCTTAAATATAA
Source organism: Pan paniscus (assembly GCF_029289425.2). Classification (NCBI taxonomy): domain Eukaryota; kingdom Metazoa; phylum Chordata; class Mammalia; order Primates; family Hominidae; genus Pan; species Pan paniscus. The sequence continues at coordinate 18,532,564 of NC_073255.2, forward strand.
AGCTAGTGAGAATGCAAAAATCTGATAGCCACTTAGGAAAATAGTTTGGCAGTTTCTAATAAAATTAACATACTCTTACTATACAATGCAGCAATCATGCCCTTTGGTAGAAACCCACATGGTTGAATATTTATATTCACACAAAAACCTATACATGGATATTTATAGCAGCTTTATTCATAATTACCAAGATGTTTTTCAGTACATGAAGAGATAAATAGTAGTATATCCAGACAATGAAATAATATTCAGCACTAAAAACAATTAGCTATCAAGTTATTATATAAAAAGACATAGAGGAACCTTTAACGCATATTATTAAGTGAAAGAAACTGATATGGTTTGGCTCTGTCCCCACCCAAATCTCATCTTGAATTGTAGCTCCCATAATTACCACGTGTCATGGAAGGGAGCTGGTGGGAGATAATTTAATAATGGATGCAGTTACCCCCGTGCTGCTGTTCTTGTGAAAGTGAGCGAGTTCTCAGAAGATCTGTTGATTTTATGAGGGGCATTTCCCTCTTTGCTCAGCATTTCCCCTTCCTGCCATCCTGTGAAGAAGGACAGGTTTGCTTCCCCTTGCGCCATGATTCTAAGTTTCCTGAGGCCTCCTCAGCCATGTGGAAAAAGACCTTAATGGATCAATTAAACTTCTCTCCTTTATAAATTAACCAGTCTTGGGCAGTTCATTATAGCAGCATGAGAATGGACTAATACAGAAACCAATCTGAAAAGGCTACCTACTGGATGATTTCTACTATTTGACATTCTGGAAAAGGCAAAATTACAAAGAGAATAAAAATAACAATGATTGTCAAGACTTAAGGAGAAGTTTCTAAATAGGTGGAGCACAGAGGATTTTTAGAAAAGTGAAACTATTCTGTAAGATACTAGAATGGTAGATGCATATCATTATATGTTTGTCCAAACCCATAGAATGTTCAGCAGCAAGGGTGAATCTTAAAGTAAACTATGGACTGGGTGATAATGAAGTGTCAGTGTAAGTTTATCAGTTGAAAGAAATGTACCACTCTGATGGGGGATGTTGATAATGGGGGAGGCTATGCATCTGTGGGGGCAGGAGGTATATGAAAGATCTCTGTACCTTCCTTTCAATTAAGCTATGGACCAGAAACTGCTCTAAAAAGTTATCCTTAATTTTTTAAAATGTATTATGGAAACATGCTTATATCAAGAAATTTTTCTGTAAGCATAATGTAAGGTACAATTTTTGTAAGTATTTTGTTATAAATTCAGTATAAATTTTTGTTTAATAATTAGGAATTAAAAGGGCTCCAAAAGCAAAAATTGTATAGAAAAGACTGATAAATATTTTTTCACTACAAGTTGTTTAAAATGTTCTTATAGTTAAAATTTTTTTAAAAAGAATAAATGTCAAAGGCAAATGACACACTGACAGAAAATATTGCCAACATATATTACAGTGAAAAAGTAAATATTACTTCTAAATAGTTTCTATTCATTTAATAAGAATAAGAAAACCGATAAAATGAATCAGTAAGACACAAAATAAGAAATATAAATAATTAATAGATGTATGTAATATACTTTTAGTCATCAAACAAATATAAGCCAAGAAAATGAAATATCATTTTTCAGCTGAGCAAAAAAATTGTAATTTGTGCTATTGACAAATAGAAAAGAAAAATGAGCATGTTTAAATTCTTCTGATATAGATATTAATGTAAGTACATTTTTTAAGCAATTGTGGCAATTTGAATAGAAAACCTTAAAATTTTTATGGATACATCTCTACTCAAGTAATTTCATTTATAGAAATTGTTTATAAAAAGAAATTTTATTGAGACTTACAAAGGATGATATGAAACTTAACAATAACGTAGCAGAGGTATAAAGTGGAAAACTAGAAATGCTATATTATTGCATTAAAAACAACATACTATATTAGTTTTCTATTACTGTGTAACAACTATCACAAATTTAACAGCTTAAAACAATGCCCATTTATTGGCTCAGGATTTTGTAGGTCAGAAATCTGGCAAAGTGTCACTGGATTAGCCTGATATCAGTGTTGGCTGGAGGCTCTAAGGAACTACTTAGTATATTTCCAAACTCATTCTTGTTAGTAGCAGAACTCATTTTTTGTGACTGCAGCACTGAGTCCCCTGTTTTGCTGGGGACACTCTCAGCTCCTGGAAGGAACCCTTCAATCTTCCAGCCATGTTTTGAATCTCTGACTTCTCCCATCTCTGACTTCTCCCATCTCTGACTTCTAGATTCAGATTTAAAGGGATATGATTAGGACAAATTCCCTACCTTAAGATCAACTGATTTGGGACCTTACTTACATCTATAAAACCCCTTCACAGCCTTAACTAAATGAGTATTTTACTGAATATCTGAGAGGCGTAGGTACCAGTGGCAAAAATCTTGAGGGTTATCCTAGGATTGTAACTACCACAGAGCCAAAACAGAATGTATTATGGCCTCCAATTATATAGAGATGAAGGAATACATATAAATTTACACATATATGCATGCTTTCTGTAAAGATAGATACAACACAGCAGTATATAGATGATAGGTAGATAGAGATAGTTATATATCATATATATTATGTATACATATGTATATGTATGTATGTGGGTGGGGAATGATTTTATATGTGATTTAATGTTCACCTTCTATTTATCAACTTTAGAATTTTTATACAATGTATGTTTTTGTTTGTTTGTTTGTTGTTTTTGTTTTTTTTGAGATGGCGTCTCACTCTGTCACCCAGTCTGGAGTGCAATGGCACAGTCTCGGCTCACTGCAACCTCCACCTCCTGGGTTCAAGCAATTCTCCTGCCTCAGCCTCCCGAGTAGCTGGGACTACAGGCGCGTGCCACCACACTTGGCTAATTTTTGTATTTTTAGTAGAGACGGGGTTTCGCTATGTTGGCCAGGCTGGTCTTGAACTCCTGAGCTTGTGATCCACCTACCTTGGCCTCCCAAAGTGCTGGGATTACAGGTGTGAGCCACTGCGCCCGGCCCAGTTTATGTTTTTATAATTTTTAAAGAAATAAACATATTTTGGAGCCAGTCAAAAAGATCATATTTTCAGAAAAAAAGAGAACCTCTGATTTTAACATATTTACCTATCAAACGGTGTTACCAATGTTAGGCTTCTAAGCCAGAGACCAGAGACCACAGTGACAGTACCAGAGGGAGCTTATACAGAGGCATGCAAATACACTTGGAAATTTTGCAGTTACTTTGAGCAGTTAAAATACCCTTTTGATGCATGCTCAATTGAGAATTAAAAGTTCAAATATTGATTTGCATAGGAAATTAGTAATTAAGTACCCATAAAATTAACTTGCACCTGCCAATTGATGTACCAATTAACTTTGCAGATACCTTAAAAGAAACTTCTTGAAAATAAAGTTTCTGATATTATTTGACAATAATCTGTTGTAGATGTTTAAAAATACACAATGCTGCAGAAAGGTACATATGGTGGCCATGAGAATGTATGCTGCAGATAGCCAATTACAGAGAACATAATTTGCCAAGGGTCCAGCTGCCATGCTCTGAAATTCATCACCAGGTTAGCACAGAGGCCAGACTTCCCACAGGCTGCTCACTGGCCAATGATTGAATGCAATAGGGACACTCATGGATATCTGTGCTCGGGAGAACCAGGATCTCAGCTGCTGGATTTGGCTCAAGAATTACTCAGTGATTACCTTGCCACTTCTCTTTGTTTGGATTGCATCCCCCCAAAAGATATGTTGAGTTTCTATCCCTGGATACCGGTTAATGTGACCTTATTTGGAAATAGATTCTATGCTGATGCATCAGGTTAAAATGAGGTCATGCTCATTACAGTGTACCATAACTGCAATTAGTGATGTCCTCATAAAGAGAGAGACAGATTTTTGGACACACTGACACACACAAGGGAAAGACAATCATGTGATGATGGAGACAGAAATTAGAATGGTGCAGCTACAAACCAAGGACTGTCAAAGATTGCCAGCAACCACCCAAAGCTAGGAAGAGCTCTCCCTACAGCCTTCAGAGAGAGCATGACCCTGCTGATACCTTTGTTCTGGACTTCAGGCCCCCAGAACTGAGAGAGAATATATTTTTGCTGTTTCAAGACACTCAGTTTGTGATAATTTGTCATGACAGTCCTAGGAAACTAGTATACCACCTAACCTTGCTTTCTTCCCCATGTGATTCAGAGTCAGACATATATAGTGGTTTGACAACACTCCCAGCCTTACTCAAGAGACTGCCCATTTTTTCCACACACAAGTATTTTCCCTAATATAACCCTTATGTGTCTAATCTTATTATGACCTTTGCTTCTCAGAGATCCTAGACTAACACAGTACACTATACAGAAAATGAAGCAAGCCATACTTAAGTGTGCATTTTAAAACATGTATTAATAACATGGATGTGGGACAACTGAACTGGATTTGAAATATTTTATTTGCAGTTTTCTGCTTGTTACTGAGTTTGAGTTTATCTACCTATGTTGATGGGCCATCAGTGTATCTGGTAGCAATACAGTAGTCCCCCTTTTCCTGCTGTTTCCCTTTCTGTGGTTTCAGTTACCTGCAGTCAACCATGGTCCAAAAAGATTAAGTGGAAAACTCCAGAAATAAACAATTGGTAAGTTTCAAATTGTGCACTGTTCTGAGTAGCATGAGGATATCTCATGCCACCCAAAACCTGAACACTCCCCTTGTTCAGTGTATCCACACTGTAGAGGCTCCCTGCCCATTAGTCACTTAGTAGCCGGGAAGGTTATCAGATTAAAAAAAAAAACATGGTGTTTATAGGGTTCAGTACTATCCATGGTTTCAGGCATCCTCCGGGGGTCTCAGAATGCATCCCCAATGCATTATGGGGGACTACTATATACAGAAGCCAGGGCTATCTATCAGCAGCTTCAATCAGGATGTAAGCTACCTGTCAGGAGAAGTGGAGATACACCTTTTAATGGAAAACACTAACGAAGGAGGAATATCTGAAGCCTTCATCTCTTCTCATCAGCAATCTTCTACCAATGCCTTGGATTAGCCAACGTACCTATATATTATCCTGATATAAGGGTGCATGGGAAGCATAGTTTGCAGCAGAAAGACAAGGAATGAATTGGTACAAACAAGAAATAGCCAGACCCTTTGCCTATTTTTATATGGAACCATTAGTCTTTTTCTCTAATATTTTGCATAAAATATTTACACGCTCCACAAATTTTACGTTATAAAATTCAGATGTCCATGTCTGTCTTTTCATAAATATTTTCATGAAATCCAAATTTTTTTACCTGAAAGTCTTCAGAGTCCATATTTTACTTAAGAATGTTGTCCTGACATCAAAATTCTGAAAATATTCTCCTTTGTTTACATATATAGTCATGTGCCACATAATGATGGTTCTGGTCAATGAGGGACTGCACATCAGATAGTGGTTCCCTAAGATTTAGATACAGCTGAAAAATTCCTATCACCCAATATTAATATACTGTAACTGTAATCATTATTTTAGAGTATGCAGCATCTACTTATTTTAAAAAGTGTATTAACTGTAAAACAGCCTCAGGCAGGTCCATAAGTACACTCTACGATGTTCACAGAATGATGGAATTGCCTAATGATGCATTTCTCAGATCGAATCCCCATTGTTAAGAGACACCTGACTGTAGTTACTTTAATAATTGATCATTTTTAGTTCACCAGGATTTTAGAACACACACACATGCATGTATGCATGCACATGCAAGCATGAGGATATTTCTTTGAAGAAAGAAAGTCAATTTGATAAATTTAGCTTAGCCTAAGTGTACAGTGTTTATAAAGTCTACAGTAGGGTACAGTAATGTCCTAGGCCTTCACGTTCACTCAGCACTCACTCACTGACTCACCCAGAGCAACCTCCAATCCTGCAAGCTCTATTAATTGTAAGTGCCCTATACAGGTATACCTTTTTTATCTTATTTTAACTGTACCTTTTAACTGTATTTTAACTGTATTTTAAACTGTTTGTTTAACATACAAACGCTGTATGGGTTTGTAGCCAAGAAGCAATTGGCCCTACCATATAGACTGGGTGTGTGGTAAACTACCATCTTGGTTTCTGTAAGTACACTCTATGATGTAAACACAATGATGGAATTGCCTAATGACTCATTTCTCAGATTGCATCCCCATTGTTAAGTGACATCTGACTGTAATTACTTTAATAATTGATAATTTTTACTTCACCAGGATTTTAGAACACACACACATGCATGTATGCATGCACATGTGCACACACAGAAAGCTTTAACTTACTGTTTAAAAAGGACTGCTATGGCAAAGACAGTGGGGCTTAAATATCTTCTGTCCTGTGCTGTACTCCCCAGTCTCTGTGCGTTCAGTTTTGGCCAACAGACAATGAGAAGAAATGGCATGTTATTTAGTCCTGTCACTTAGGACTAGTAAGCGGAGGTCCTCTGTGCACTCTTGTTTGTTTTTCTCTCTGCAATACAGGGACTTATAAGTCATGTTATGACTTATGTTAGTCAGTTAAGATAGTGTTGTCACAAATTGGTGGAAGCCTGAATTCCAGAGGCACCAAATAGAAATGAGCCTCTGTCAAATCACATTTGGCATTTTATAAGTGAGAAATAACCTCTCGCTATATTAGGCCATTTTAGGTCAGGTTCCTGAGAATCAGAGCCTTTAGTGAGGATGCTTGAAGAAGGAATTATTGAGTGAGTGCCTTGGAGTGAAAACTCTAAGAGAGGGAAGGAAGCATAGCATAGAGAAGTCACCTGAGCAAAGATGGAGTTAGTTGACATATACCCTCAGCTTGAAGTGCTTAATGGAAACATCCACGGTGCCTCTTATCTGCTGAGAGGGTGCAGATGAGAGCCGTTAAGCAACCAACATTCACAGTATTAGGGAAAGAGCACATTATTGGAAAGAATATCTAGGCTGGGCCCCAACAGAGTTGATTACAGTACCTAAGATATTAGGGATAATTTTCTGCCACAGTGTATCCTGGCCTATCCTATGTTGGCCAACAAAATTGCAAGATGTCCTCAATGCAGTAATTGAATAGCCCTTTCTATCCACCATGACTTGAAAAGCCACCATTAGTATACACTGAATTTCACTTATAAGGGACTGTGTCTGGGCTATTTTTGGTTATTAATAGATACCCTTTTTCTTCTTTTGCCAAAAACATATTGCCTTAATTGCAGTGCGTTTAAAGTAAGTTTTTCTTATCTAGTGAGGAATTATACAGTAATCTATCTTTTTAACAAAATATTGGCTATTATTACGCATTTTAACTTATATAAACTTTAAACTCAAACTGTTAAGTTATACCCAAAAAACCCATATATGTTGTATTGAATTTATAAATTAATATGTGCAAAAGGAACATTCTTAAAACACTTAGTAACCCTACCGAAAAATATATTCTATTTTGTGACTTCGTGTTGTGGTGTTTTATTGTTACTTTAATTGTTTTTATATGGTTGTTTCAATTCCCATTAACTTTCTAGTCCTCATTACTATCTCATATGCAACATTTTGCCCCTCTATATTTTTAATTTGTTGTTGCCAGATGATGGCAATTCTGACACTTGTACATATACTTTCTCCAGCACTTTCTAAAATCTCATATGAAACGGAATAATTTTACCATTGACATTTTTTAGTTCTAGGTCATATGGTAACATGTACAATAAATTGTATTGTTCAAAAAAATAAAATTAATAAGTTCATCATTTACTGTAAACCTTGGGGAAAATGAACAGAGGGCTAGACAGAGTTAAAGGACTGCCTAGGATACATAAAGAATAGAAAAGCTGTTCAAGTGAGATACCACTAAGTAATGGGTGAGTAAAATACTTAGAAGAAAAAATTTCAATGTTGCCACTGCAAACATGTATATGTTTGCATATCTGCTTGGTGTCAGTGTTCGCAGGAGGGAGGAAATAGAATATCTTTTACAAATATTAACAATATTTACTAATTTTGAGAAGTTATCTGTGTGTACTTAATCCAATGAAATACTGTTGAGTTGAATAAATGACCGAACAATTTTCTCATCGATTTAAGCATGATTTGGGGGTCCTCCTTGATACTCTACACTCAGTACAGAGTTGACAAGGTCAGTGTTGGGCAGCCCCTAATGCTTGTTTAGAATTTGACAATTTGCAAAGCTCCAGGGCAATCGGCTTCACATTGTTCTCCATCCCACCTCCATCCTCTTTCCGGGAGATGTTTAAAAAGGCAAACCTGACACTATCACTTTTTAAAAACTTGTTCATTCTTCATTGCCCTCAAGATAAAATGTAATCTTTTTATGATGGCATAAAAGAGCCTTCAAAACTTAGTCCCAAATGATCTTTACAGCTTCATTTCCCACTATAAACTTCCCTTCTGTATACATTATATTCCAAGTTTTCTGAAGCAACTGTACATTTTAACACCTCTGGCTTTTTAATTTGACTGCTCTGTATGCCTAAAATTCTCTTCCCATCCCTCATCAAAAACTTATGCCCATCTTTAGAGACCCAAGTGGGCTGTTATCTCCTCACAGTAACTCTCTCTAATACCTAGAAAAGTTTATTAACATAGCCTTTTGTAAATGTCTACATCAAGAGATGATTTGCAATGCATTATTATCTCTTTGTGTGTCTATCTGTTCCATTGGGCTATGGTTTTCCTAAGGTGAGTCACTATGTTTTTATATCTTTTGTATCACCATTCAAATACAAAAGGATGGATGATGCTTACTCTTATGATTTGGACTTTGAAGCGTGGGAGGGAAGTATGACTTGGTTTCTCATTCCATTTTAACACCATGAAGTGAAAAAAACAGAGAGTCCCTGAGTATGTGCCCATCCTCTGCCTAGAAGAAGCTTTATGTAACACTGATGACTGGCATTTTGCTGACTTGGAAAGTAATGATAGAAGAAAGGATAATGACTGGCATCAGACCATGATCCCCTAAACATCCAGACATCCTTTGGTTTGAAGGGAAGTAAATATTCCTAAGAAGTAGAAATTCCTAGTAAATTATTGGATATGGTCATGGTTACCCATTCTATTTGAATAAGAAATTACTTAAAAGAATATAAATCTTCAAGTATGCTAATAATCCCCTTATTCTTGGAGCCGGGGACTGTAAAAGTCCCTATGCCTTTCTATTTGCCTTTGAAATTGAGGCACAACTCCAATAGAAAGCTTTCCTTGACCACCCTGGGCTGTCAAGGAAAGTAATCTCTTCGTGTTGCTCTGCCATCACGATATTCATTCACATTGCTATCACTATCCTTATTACTTTGTATTCTAATTGTTGTTTATAGGTTGTGGGTTTCTCAAAAGAGGCTGGATCTTGGTCCTCATTTGTCTCTACTTCCTAACAGAACTCCAGAAAAATTATCAGCATTCATCAATATGTGTTGGATGAAAGAATCAATCCATCAGTATTATAAAATGTAAGCTTATAGACCAGGGATTTTAAAGTCTACCTAGCTAAATTTTCGTAAGTTTTCTATACCCTTTGCTCATATCTAGGATTTTAAAAACATTTAGAAAATTAGAATTCCTAAATGTAAGAGATAAAATTTTTATCTTCAGGCTCTGCACAAGCATGTTAGTTATATTCTCAGGCATTGACTAGAGTGCTTGAGCGGGTCAAGACACTGTCATTAGGAACAGAAATATTAAAAATAATAACATATGAAGAAACTCTGTAATAGGGCAAAACCCACAATGTATAAGCCACGCTCCTTTTTTAAAATCTGAAACAAAGTCACAGACCCGGAAATATTTTTACAGTTTGCTACATTATTATTTTGGACTGGGTGCACAGTTTAGTTTCTATTTTTATTTCTAAGTTTAAAAAAAAAACTGTTAAAAAAAACTGGGTTCTCTAACAACTAGAATAACCTTTTGGAGCTGTTCATATACCACACTTGGACTTTATAGAGAAATTTGGCTAACTTACTTTTGGAGAACAAGAGTCTTACAACAGAGAAGTAGTTTCTACGAATGCAGCTAGAAGTATATATATTTTTTAATACTGAATATTCTTGAGAAATGAAAATGACATGGATTTGATACCTTTGGGGCTTTAGAACCAACAGAATAATGCAGGGAGTTTGTGCTTGTATAATCCTCTTGGAAGATTCCAAAAAAGTAATGACCTAGAATTGAAAGACATGTGTGAAGCACCATAGGAATACCATGAGTGCATGAAAACAAGATTCCCCTGTTCTAAAGGTCTTGGTGGCTTGTGAGTGGGGTATACAAAATAAGGAGCTGCTTTCTTTCCAACTAAGAGGAACAAGACCTCTTCCAGGATAGTTTTGAGCTAGCTAGTGGATCTGGCAGTGAATTTACACTTTGTAAATAGATATTCCAGCTTTCTCTGACCCTTTTCCCTCTTAGACTCTCATCTAGCAAAGAAAACCAGCTTATTTTCTCTTTGAAGGTTAGTGCTGTGTGATGTATCTCAGATCTTGCTCCAGATGCAGTTACTCCCATGCTTTGAATACAGTAAATGCTTATCTTTTGTATCTTTAAAACAAAAAGGGTATAGATTCGGGTTTAAAAGGACCTGAATTTGAGCCCTGGCTCTCTCATCAATGAGCAATTATGTTTAGATGGTTGGAATAAGAACAAATTTTATTATAACATTATCAAGTTTAACTAAAATTATGGCAATGTCTATTTTATAGGTTTGTATAGACTAAATGGAGCACACGTATAAAGAGTCACACACCTAAGGAATGGTAGATTCTTGTTTTTGTTGATATTCTAGAGAAGGCTTTTGTTGATCACTTTGAACGTAGAGCAGGAATACAATCTGTGATGGTTAATGTTGAGTGTCAACTTGATTGGATTGAAGGATACACAGTATTGTTCTTGGGTGTGTCTATGAGGATGTTGCCAAAGGAGGTTAACATTTGAGTCAGTGGACTAGGAGAGGCAGACCCACCCTCAATCTTGATGGGCACCATCTAATCAGCTGCCAGTGTGGCTAGCATAAAGCAAGCAAACATGGAAGGACTAGACTGGCTGAGTCTTCCAGCCTCCATCTTTCTCCCGTGTTAGATGCTTCCTGCCATCGAACATTGGACTCCAAGTATTTCAGCTTTTGGACTCTTGGACTACACCAGTGGTTTGCCAGGGGCTCTTAGGCCTTTGGCCACAGACTGAAGGCTGTCCTGTCAGTTTCCCTACTTTTGAGGTTTTGGGAATCGAACTGGCTTCCTTGCTCCTCAGCTTGCAGAGGGCCTATTGTGGGACTTCCCCTTGTGATCCTCTGAGTCAATTGTCCTTAATAAACTCCCTTTCATATATGCATCTATCCTATTAGTTCTGTTTCTCTAGAGAACCCTAACTAATACACAATCCCCGTAGGAGAGTTCTGTAGAAATAGAGATGAGAAGGGCAAGGCTAAAGTCTTTCCTTGCATACATGAGAGATACTTGGGTAGCATTTCTGTAGAGCCCAGTAATCACTTGTGATGCTTGGTTTACTCTGACATGAATTTGGAAGCTTGCACTCTCAGTTTTAAAGTGGATGTGAAGTACAGAGATGAATGGTTCTTTTTGAACTGAATGGCTTTAAAGATATCTTTGCACAGGATAAACTCATCAGGAGTGGCAAGTGATAAATGAGGGTTATAAAAATTTAGGAATCTTTTACTTATCCTAATTGATGGCTCTCACCAGAGGATTCACAACTTTTTTGTTAGTTGCTCTTTACTTTCTCCAATGTCTGAAGTCTTAAAACAGCAGAGAGTTTGAGGGGTTTTCGTAAAGTTAATTAATGTTAATTGTGTCATGAATTACTTTAAGGAGTCTGTTGAGTGATGGACCCAGAGAAGAGGGTCGATACCATTTAATGTTCAATAGGGGATAATGCTGGTCTTTGGCACCGTTTTACGATCATTAGGGCCATGCTAAAGCTTGTCAGGAACAGCTCTAAAGATCAGTTGCTCATGGCAATTAAAACAATTGAAAATGACCTGGTATTACATTATACATGATGCAACACTGCTCCCAGTATGAACAAACTTTCATTCCATTAGTGATTTTCAATTTCATACCAAGCACTGCAATTTATTTTTCTTAGTTACCTAACTATGGCTGTCTCTGTACTTCTAGCAGGATATTATTAATATTTATCCTATTATCTCACACAACATTTCATACTTAAAGCACTTTGCAATCTTAACTAATTAATCTTTATATCCTGCCTAAGAGGATGGTAAATACCCTTTTAGAGTTAGGGAAACTGGGTTGAGAGTGGTTAAGAATTGGCCATCAAGAAGATGATCTGATGGGTTCAAAGGGCTACATTTGGGCCTTTTTTCTCTCCCCTTGCAATGAAAATTAATGAACCTTTGTCTTGAAAGATCATACCCTGAAGTATAAATGGCCTCTTACCCCCTAAGAGAGGTAAATGGAATTATTTTTAATAGAATCTATTCTCCAAGCAAAAAAGAATTTAAAAAATTCATCACCAATAAATACAGAGAATAGAAAGAAGTTTAGTGATTTTTTTTCATGTTAAAACTGTTACCTATTTTGAGGAACTGGTGAACTAAATTTTATTCAAAGTACATAAAGTATATACAAATTTTTCAAAAACAATATGTTTTAGAGATATAATAATAGAAAGAATACCTAATAAATATTAGACAGATATCAGGGATGGTAAGAACATGACTAAGCTGTAACAATGAACTGGTAAATTTTTTTTTTTTTTTTTTTTTTTTTTTAATAAATATGTATTTTTAATGAATGGATAGTTTCACTTCTATTAATATGGCTTTTCTTTTCTTTTCTTTTTTTTTTTTTTTTTTAGCAGCTTAAAACAAAAAACATTTATTATATCACACTTTCTGTGGGTCAGGAATCTGGGAGGGACTTAGCTGGGTGGTTCTGCTCAGTTCTCTTGGGATGTTTCAGTCAAGCAGTGGCCTGGGGCTGCACTCTTTTTTTTTTTTTTTTTTTTTTTTCTTTTTTATTGATCATTCTTGGGTGTTTCTCGCAGAGGGGGATTTGGCAGGGTCACAGGACAATAGTGGAGGGAAGGTCAGCAGATAAACAAGTGAACAAAGTTCTCTGGTTTTCCTAGGCAGAGGACCCTGCGGCCTTCCGCAGTGTTTGTGTCCCTGGGTACTTGAGATTAAGGAGTGGTGATGACTCTTAACGAACATGCTGCCTTCAAGCATCTGTTTAACAAAGCACATCTTGCACCGCCCTTAATCCATTCAACCCTGAGTGGATACAGCACATGTTTCAGAGAGCACATGGTTGGGGGTAAGGTCACAGATCAACAGGATCCCAAGGCAGAAGAATTTTTCTTAGTACAGAACAAAATGAAAAGTCTCCCATGTCTACCTCTTTCTACACAGACACAGCAACCATCCGATTTCTCAATCTTTTCCCCACCTTTCCCCCCTTTCTATTCCACAAAACCGCCATTGTCTCCATGGCCCGTTCTCAATGAGCTGTTGAGTACACCTCCCAGATGGGGTGGTGGCCGGGCAGAGGAGCTCCTCACTTCCCAGTAGGGGCGGCCGGGCAGAAGCGCTCCTCACCTCCCGGACGGGGCGGCTGGCCGGGCGGGGGGCTGACCCCCCCCACCTCCCTCCCGGACGGGGCGGCTGGCCGGGCGGGGGGCTGACCCCCCACCTCCCTCCCGGACAGGGCGGCTGGCCGGGCAGAGGGGCTCCTCACTTCCCAGTAGGGGCGGCCGGGCAGAGGTGCCCCTCACTTCCCCGACGGGGCGGCTGGCCCGGCGGGGGGCTGACCCCCCCACCTCCCTCCCGGAGGCGGCGGCTGGCCGGGCAGAGGGGCTCCTCACTTCCCTGTAGGGGCGGCCGGGCAGAGGCGCCCCTCACCTCCCGGACAGGGCGGCTGGCCGGGCGGGGGGCTGATCCCCCCACCTCCCTCCCGGACGGGGCGGCTGGCCGGGCAGGGGGCTGACCCCCCCACCTCCCTCCCGGACGGGGTGGCTGGCCGGGCGGGGGGCTGACCCCCCACCTCCCTCCCGGACGGGGCGGCTGGCCGGGCGGGGGGCTGACCCCCCACCTCCCTCCCGGACGGGGCGGCTGGCCGGGCTGGGGGCTGACCCCCCCACCTCCCTCCCGGACGGGGCGGCTGGCCGGGCGGGGGGCTGACCCCCCCACCTCCCTCCCGGACGGGGCGGCTGGCCGGGCGGGGGGCTGACCCCCCCACCTCCCTCCCGGACGGGGCGGCTGGCCGGGCGGGGGGCTGACCCCCCCACCTCCCTCCCGGACGGGGCGGCTGGCCGGGCGGGGGGCTGACCCCCCACCTCCCTCCCGGATGGGGCGGCTGGCCGGGCGGGGGGCTGACCCCCCCACCTCCCTCCCGGACGGGGCGGCTGGCCGGGCGGGGGGCTGACCCCCCCACCTCCCTCCCGGACGGGGCGGCTGGCCAGGCAGAGGGGCTCCTCACTTCCCAGAAGGGGCGGCCGGGCAGAGGCGCCCCTCACCTCCCGGATGGGGCGGCTGGCCAGGCGGGGGGCTAACCCCCCCCACCTCCCTCCCGGACGGGGCGGCTGGCCGGGCTGGGGGCTGACCCCCCCACCTCCCTCCCAGACAGAGCGGCTGGCCGGGCAGAGGGGCTCCTCACTTCCCAGTAGGGGCGGCCGGGCAGAGGCGCCCCCCCCACCTCCTGGACAGGGCGGCTGGCCGGGCAGGGGGCTGATCCCCCCACCTCCCTCCCGGACGGGGCGGCTGGCCGGGCGGGGGGCTGACCCCCCCACCTCCCTCCCGGATGGGGCGGCTGGCCGGGAGGGGGGCTGACCCCCCCACCTCCCTCCCGGACGGGGCGGCTGGCCGGGCAGAGGGGCTCCTCACTTCCCAGTAGGGGCGGCCGGGCAGAGGCACCCCTCGCCTCCCGGACGGGGCGGCTGGCCAGGCGGGGGGCTGACCCCCCCACCTCCCTCCCGGACGAGGCGGCTGGCCGGGCAGAGGGGCTCCTCACTTCCCGGTAGGGGCAGCCGGGCAGAGGTGCCCCTCACCTCCCGGACGGGGCGGCTGGCCAGGCGGGGGGCTGACCCCCCCACCTCCCTCCCAGATGAGGAGGGAGGACGCTCCTCACTTCTCAGACGGGGTGGCTGCCGGGCGGAGGGGCTCCTCACTTCTCAGACGGGGCGGTTGCCAGGCAGAGGGTCTCCTCACTTCTCAGACAGGGCGGCCGGGCAGAGACACTCCTCACATCCCGGACGGGGCGGCAGGGCAGAGGTGCTCCCCACATCTCAGACGATGGGCGGCCGGGCAGAGACGCTCCTCACTTCCCAGATGTGATGGCGGCCGGGAAGAGGCGCTCCTCACTTCCTAGATGGGATGGCGGCCGGGCAGAGACGCTCCTCACTTTCCAGACTGGGCAGCCAGGCAGAGGGGCTCCTCACATCCCAGACGATGGGCAGTCAGGCGGAGACGCTCCTCACTTCCCAGACGGGGTGGCTGCCAGGCAGAGGCTGCAATCTCGGCACTTAGGGAGGCCAAGGCAGGCGGCTGGGAGGTGGTTGTAGCGAGCCGAGATCACGCCACTGCACTCCAGCCTGGGCGCCATTGAGCACTGAGTTAACGAGACTCCGTCTGCAATCCCGGCACCTCGGGAGGCCGAGGCTGGCGGATCACTCGCGGTTAGGAGCTGGAGACCAGCCCAGCTGACACATCGAAACCCCGTCTCCACCAAAAAAATTCGAAAACCAGTCAGGCGTGGCGGCGCACGCCTGCAATCGCAGGCACTCGGCAGGCTGAGGCAGGAGAATCGGGCAGGGAGGTTGCAGTGAGCTGAGATGGCAGCAGTACCGTCCAGCTTCGGCTCGGCATCAGAGGGAGACCGTGGAAAGAGGGGAGAGGGGAGAGGGGAGAGGGGAGAGGGGAGACGGGGGAGGGGGGAGGGGAGAGGGGAGAGGGGAGAGGGGAGAGGGAGCTCTATCTACCACACAGTCCTTCTCTGAATATCCAGCACTTTTTTCTTTACCTTGTTTATGATGCAGAGCGTAAATTTTATATTTACTCTAATTTGCTGATCAGGCAACTGAAGCTTGGAGAATTTGATTTACTTATGAATACATATTTAATAAACAACAATGCTTAAACCAAAACACAAGTCTGTCTGAATCAGAAGTCCTTAGTTTTTAGGTTACAAAAATACCACTTCCCTGGTAGTGAACAGAAACTAACTAATTTCCAATTTACAAATCCCGTACTTGACACAACAATGATCTGTTTTATTCTAATCCATTGTCATATTAGACTCATTACTAAAGACCACTCTGCATGCTCCAAATGTGCTGTCTTTCCTTCACCACTCCCACCCCTCAGCAGAGTTTGTGCCCCCAACCCAACCAAAACTTCTACCTTCTACCTCCCTGCATCCCTTCCTCTCCTCAAGAGTCATGAAAGAACTGATGTCACAGCCCCCGCTCCTACAAATCTGATTCTTTCACTATCAAACGAGGCCTTACCCTAATCTGAATAAGTTTGATACCTTCTGCCCATACTTTTCTCTTACTTTTATGGAGAAAGGTGTCCACATTTTAAACAATGGATTTAAATACCATTTTGAAACTAACCTTGTTATGAACCGAAGACACACACATATAACTGTCTTTTTCTTTTGACTTCTTTTTCTTCTTCCTCTTGTTCTCCCCATGCCCTCATCTCCTCCTCCCAACCTGTTCCTCATTCTCTTTCTCTTCATCTTCCTTATCACATAGTTCTAAGCTTTTAATGCATGTTGGAATAATAATAAATGTATTTTATATAGTCAGAGATATTAGTTTAAATCAATTTTGTCTGGGTGACTGAAATGTATTCTAAAATGATTTCATTTTATATCCATTTTGGAAATGCTAAATTATGTGCAGTGGACATGGAAAGGAATGTATTGATAGTATGGGGATTTGTCATGGGAAACCACTGTGCTAACAACAAATATGTTTACAAGATACATATTTAACTCAGGTGAAAGTGAGACAACAAAGAAAAACTAATAAACCAATAGAAACTGCTTCTACAGAGGATGATTTATGTTACCTAAAGATCTCTATTCCACCTGGATTCAGTTATTTAGAAATTATGACAAAACCGAACGATTCTGCAAGATAAAGCATTGAAAATTTTGAGGTAATGGGGAAAATCCAAATGGATAGGGGAAAATTCATAGGGATAGGGGAAAACCAGCAAGATTGGGTGGTATATAGAAACAGTAAAAACACTGCATAAGTACATAAATGATCCTTATGGCTATTAACCAAGGAGGAATTGCAAAGAATAAAAATATAGGTTAGAGTATCTATATGAAATGCTGCGCATTGTAAGATATTAAAATCTATAAAGACTACAAAAATAAATAAAAATCTTGTTCTGACTTTTTTTCCTATTGATCAAAGTTCATTTTGGCTACACCTATGAAAGGTCAAAAATAAAAAGTAAGAGGTAAAAAATGTAACCAATAATACAAATGTTTTGAAACATACACTTTACTCATATGCATTAAACTGTACTTTTTCAGTCTTCTCTGTTCTTTTCTGATAATGCAATTCTGTTTGTCTTACTCGTTACTCGAATTTTTTTCACCTGTGGAATACTGTTTGCACATTTATTTTTGTGATTTTTTAGCAAGAAAGAAGGGAAAGCTGATGAGTCATTTTCAACTTTTTTATTCTAAAAAAATTGGAGAACTTAACCTCTTATTGAGACCTACAATGTGCATAACCTGTGTGACAAGCTCAAAGAAGGATTTCAATCAAGTAAGGCTATGGTTAAGCTTGTTAACCAGCTTCATGCTTATTATCTAATCAAGACAGTGACACATGAAAACATAAAACTGTAAAGAATAATTTTGGTAAATAAGTGTCCCAAATGAATAAATATTACAATCAGGGACTACTGTAGAAATCCTGAAGAGGCAACATTACTTTCAACAGTCATGCCACACGTACATTTATACTTTTAAGTTGAATTTAAGAAAAAATAACAATTTAAATGTGTTTTTAGTTTGGTGCCATTGGGGTAGTGATCCAACTTTTAGAATCACAGTTTATATACTTTCTGGGAGCAAATATAAACATATTATCATATCCATGTCCATTTAAATGATAAGGAAAGTCGTGGGTCTGATGTGAATGGAAGATATGCAATTTTGGGATTCACATTTACTCTCTCCATCTCTTAGGCTTGTGCAGCAAGTATGCACCACAGCATTCTAAAACCTGTGATAGCTACTCCATAGTATAACTTGGGTGAGCCTTGTGTAAAACCAGTGCATTATGGCTGTCTTAATATTAGAGTAACTATGTCAAAGTGATTTTTCCTATGTTGTGGATATCTAATGATAGTGACAGGAAGTAATTGTGAAAAGCAAGAGCTCAGACTGGTTTGTGGTTTAGGTTACTTTTTGGATATTAGTGGACAATATTTGGCATAAGACACTATATTATTGAGCCTGAATTATTAAATCTAATATACAGTACAATGTGACTCTGGTTTTTAGTGGAGCTGAGGTTGGATGTTGCTTTCCTGGGGACACTGTTGACATATAAAAAGACATGTACACATCCCATACATAATGCTCTTTCAGCGCATCATACAAAGAAGACATTGTTTGAGACTTTTAACACCACCAAAAATCATGCCAGCTAAAGAAAAAGGAAATAAATCCCAAAAGCCTTCTCTTTTTCAAAATCTTCTAGTTTCCATTTTATATCAAATTATTCCTATATTCTTTCTGAGTATTCTTCCATTCAAATACATTTTATAATGTATATTAAAATATTAAGCTAATGTTCTCTATAAACGGATTTATATTTGACATCCTACAATGTACTGAAATACTAGCTTTCTGCTGTTAAATATGTTGCTTCTTATAAAGCTCTGCTTTTTTTGTGGAAAGAACCAAATAATTTAAAAAATTATGTCACAGAATAGCATGTAAATGACTGAGAACAAACTAGTAGAACTCATCTTCTGAGTGAATTTGGAACTGCCTATTTTTTCCTTCAGCAATACCCAGTAATGCACAAACAGTTCTGTATTAGATTATTTGTCAATGTTATTTTATGAAGAAATTTAATAAAATTTACTACTCTGCAATCCATTGAGCACTTCCTAACTTAATTGTCATATTCTGCATTTCCTGAGATTTACAATTAAAATTGTGATGAGCCAGACATACAAACTATTCCTTTTGTGACAAGACAGGTTATTTGTGTTTTACCAAAATTACCTGAGATTTTTATTTATGAAATAAAAATCTATTAAAATCAATTTCACCCATCTATAAGTATCTATATGTAATATATTTTGTCTGAATATTTTTTCAACCTGTTTCTCTCAATTCCCACCACAAAAAAGATAGTTAAATTTACTATTTATGTCCATGCCAGATCCAGTTAATAAAAAATAATGGCCCTGACATTTTATATTTTCCGAGGATGATCAAATAAGAAATGGTCTCCAGACCAGAGTAAACATTTATTGTGATTAAGAAATGTTTAGTCTTCCTTATATCATTGTCACTAGTCACCAGTATTACTTTCTAAATCTTTAAAAAAAAACACATATTAATTTATATTATTATTGTGTCTTTTTTAAAAACTTAAGTTTAATTGGTAGAAAGACCAATACAAATATGAGAAACCACATTACTAATATTGCTCTTTGTGTGGTAATTAATGTGCTTGTAAACAGAAAACAGCATAGGATCAAAAATTAAGATTTTATTTTTATTACATTTTCTAGGTGATAAATTTAAGTACTTGTAACAATTTGCCACTGGATTTAAAAATATATAGGATATTCCTTACTAAACAGGGATACAAAAGTCCATCTTTCTTTATGCCAGTTCCCTTGTTTGTTCCTTCTAGTATCTTGGCTGGCGGCAGTGGGAATGAAGTATCATATTGATTAATGACTTTGTATGTGATTTTATATAGGCATTAAATGAGAGAATCAACTTTAAGAAAACCATTTACTTATTCATTTCAACACACTCTCAACAACTACTGATTAATTTCCAGATATTGGACTTGATGACAGGCCGATTAGGAAAATAATAGCCTTGTTAATTGAGGAATTTGAGAAAAGGAGACCATTGGCAGGTAACATTGACAACACTCCAAATTCCATTTTAGAAGTGTCTTGACCAGTTTTGGACAGCTTGGAGAAGTTCTGAACAAGTTTAAATAGCTCTCTGGTTGATATCTGAGTATTTCTTGCTTCCATACCTAATTTTATGGCTTGAAAAATTAACCTCTTTGAGGGTCAGCATCCTACAAGTAAAATGGAATTAATACCACCAACCTTATAGTATTGGGTGGAAAAACTGTACAGTGTATATATGAAGATACTTTGTCAACTATAGAAAGTTATGCAATGAATTATATTGCTGGAAAGACATTTAACTAAAAAAATCTAGAGGGCATTTGTGTAAGTGTAACTTAAGTATATAGGACTATAGATTTATATATTGCAGTTTAAAAAAAGAATTTTAATAAAAATCTTAGAAGCAAATGACCTTTCCTAGCACATCAAAAAGATAATTTGCCATGATGAAGTGGGCTTTATTCCAGGGATGCAAGGATGGTTTGACATATGCAAATCAATAAATGTAATCCACTGCATAAACAGAACTAAGAACGAAAACCATATTATCATCTCAATAGATGCAGAAAAAGTATTTGATAAAATCCAACATCACTTCATGATAAAAACCCTCAACAAGCTAGGCATAGAGAGAATATACCTCAGAATAATGAGAGCCATCTCTGGCAAACCCACAACTAACATCACATTGAATGGGGAAAAATGGAAAGCATGTCCTCTAAGAACAGGAACAAGGCAGACTGGGAGTAAAGATTTACAAATTATGCCTCTGACAAAGGATTAATTTTGACAATCTATAAGGAACTGAAAAAACTCAACAAGAAAAGCAAACAACCCCATTAAAACCTAGGCAAAGGACATGAACAAGTATTTCTAAAAAGAAGAAATACAAGCAGCCAAAAAACACAAGAAAAAATTCTCGACATCACTAATTATCAGAGAAATGCAAATTAAAACCACAATGAGATACCATCTTAGAACATTCAGGGTGGCTTTTACTAAAAAGTCAAAAAAAAACATGTTTTTTGGTGTCCACCAATAGCTGATTGGATAAAGAAAATTTTGTATATATACTTTATGGAATAGTATGCAGCCATAAAAAGGATGAAATTATGTCCTTTGCAGCAACATAAATGGAGCTGCTCATTGTCCTAAGTGAACTAACACAGAAGCAGAAAATCAAATATTGCATGTTCTCACTTACAAGTGGAAGCTAAACAAAGGATACATATAGGCATAAACTTGGGGAAAACAGAATCTGGGGACTCCAAATCAGGGAGGGAGGGAGGGATGTGATGGTTGAAAAATTACCTACTGGGCGCAATATTCAATATTTGGGTGATGGGTAGACTAGAAGTCCATCCCCCACCATTTCTCATGTAATATCCATGTAACAAAAAATGACACATACCCTCTGAATCTAAAATTTTAAAAAAATAAAATAAACAAAATACGCAGAACAGCTAACATAAAGTAGTGAGCCAAGAAAGCTTAATCATTTGACTAGGGAGCAAAGACAAAAGACCAGTATACTCCAGAGGACATCACAGACAATCACAAGATATTACAGATGTTTTTTATTAAACAAAAATTTGTAAGATTTGTATCTATTTTCTCTGTTAATGACCAATTCTACTTTGTTTACAGTTAGCTATCATCCATTGAAATGAAACCAGTCTTAAATGTTATTAAGGCAATAAAAATATTTAAGCTAAAATAAAAGGAATCAGATTAAAAAAAGGTGGGGGTGGGGGGAGGCAATGCCCAAGATTTGAAAGAGAAACAGGACAGTGCAGTCACAGAAGCCAGAAACACCAAGCCTAATCGATGCTAGGTCCATGATAGAAAAACCACATACCTGACAGATACACAGGTGCTTCATTATATTAAAGAGGATGTTTTCAGCAAATAATTATGAAGATTAAGAACTACAGATGAAATAAGAGGTGTTGTCTTTACCAAGTCTCTCTCCTTTATCTCTCAAGCCAATCACATGCCAAATCCAGTTCTTTCTGTCTGCACAAATATCTCTTTAAATTCCTCCTCACTTTCATCACCCCTACTGTGAAAAGTTGAGTGGAATTATATTCTAATAGAAGCTTCCTAATTTCTCAGACCTCAAACTTAGACAGCCAAATCCCTAAGAGAGAATAAAGAGGACATATGGAACTTGATGACGAGAGGATTTTACTCCAGACCTGTTAGTTTGCTCTGACTATCATAATGAAATACCACAGGCTGGGTGGCTTAAACAGCAGAAATGAATTTTCTCACACTTCCGGAGGCTAGAAGTCCAAGATCAAGGTGCCATCAGGTTTGGTTTCTGATGATGCCTCTCTTCCTGGCTTGTAGATGACCACCTTCTTGCTGTATCCTCACATGGCCTTTCCTTTGACCATATATGAGAAAAAGATCTGTGCTGTCTCTTCCTCTTCTTATAAGGACATTGGTCCTATCAGACTGGGGCCTCCTTTTATTACCTCACTTTGCCTTACTTTCTTCCCTAAAGCATCTTCAAATATAGTCACATTGAGGGTCAGGGCTTAATTTCCCATGCTTTTATTTTTAGGACATGATGCTTCTGCTAAAACTGTTTCCTCGGCTTGCAATGTCTTGTCTCTCAAGGCTCACTTCTAATTTCCAGGGCTTCTGTGACAGGGGGAAGAAATCATTCCCAAAACTCCTTGAGCAGAAGTTAGTTGCTGACTTGTCTGTCTTTATCAAATATTCTGAGCTTGTTAAGGCAGAGAATGTTTGTTCATATTTTAACTAACATAGCCAAAACAACAAAGAAGAAGCCCTTTCACATAGTAGGTGCTCAGTAATTGCTCTATCAATAAATGAATATATTGTGAGAAAATGAGAGAGGTTATGTAGAAGAGTTCTTAGAAATGTGTGTTAGGCAAAGAAAGGTGAAAAATAGAATATGTCCTCAAGAAGAATAAAAGCTATTATTTTTCTCAAAAGGGAGAAACTATCTTCATTTTATAAAAAGAAACTAAGAACATGCTTCCTCTGACCACCTAGATGAAACAGCCACATAAATGACAGACAACGCAAATCTAATTTGCTAGGCATTACAAAACGCAGCTTGATTGAAAAGGATGCATATGTCATTTTCCTGGTGTAGCAACAAGAAAAACGACCAAAGAGGTGGATATGAGCAGAAACAATTAAAATATGCCCTTTATAACACATAAAGTAAAAAAAAAAAAAAATCCCTGTACCTCACTTCATAACCTAAGGAAGAGTAGAAAAGTGTCCATGGAAAAACCTAAGGAAGAGTAGAAAAGTGTCCATGGAAAAATGGTCTATTGTAGTAAAAAAAAAAAAAAAAAAGTCTTGTTCAGAGTTCACACTGAGTATCTTTTCATAAGAAATTATATAGCAGCGCAATTAAAATGAAATACTAATTGTAACAAGAAAAGATGGTGACTGCAGAACATAACTCAGCCTTAATAGATTTTCTAATGCCTTTCTTTATACCAAAGGGGAGTACCCCTTTAGCCAATAAAGTAAATTTTCTGATCTCCAAATGGATACTTTATCCTCATTCAGGCTGATATTGCAGCGACATCATGAATTTCTCAGACAGCTTTGTGAATCAGCAGAGTATTTCAGAGGGGAACACTGACTGCTAAAAGCAAAGTCATTTTTTAAAGAGCCTTTAAATAAGTAGATGAAACATTTCATTTTGGGTCAAGGATGCATTTACTCCAGCAACCTGGAAGAGCAGAGAGGGCCGAATCAGTTGGGAAGAAATAGAATAATGTTACTGTATCAGCCAAACCTCAAATTATATAGTTTTGCAGGTCAAACATTTTTGACTTTTCCTTTTTCGCATCCATGTCTATAATTCTTATTTTCAAAAAGCTTAAGTATTTATATTTGATGAAATATCACCCTGTGTTTCTAAAGTATCTTTGAAAAGCCATTAACTAATTTGCTCATAATAAACTTTCAGGTC
This sequence comes from Pan paniscus, assembly GCF_029289425.2. Taxonomy (NCBI): domain Eukaryota; kingdom Metazoa; phylum Chordata; class Mammalia; order Primates; family Hominidae; genus Pan; species Pan paniscus. The sequence continues at coordinate 18,556,679 of NC_073255.2, forward strand.
TAGAAGAAACTGGTTTTCCTTCTAGTTAAATAATCTGTTGAAAAGAAAAAGAAGGCAAGAAAAATGGAAACATCCTAATGCAACCACTTAGCAAATGTTCTGAGTGCCACCACGTGTCAATACTGTCTTAGGTGCTAGGAATACTGAAGCAGGCAGACAAAGTCCTTTTCCTCACTTCTAGTTATACTAAAGAACAGTGACTCCTACCATAGATAGTGATCAAAGGTCAAGTTAACTGGACCCGAGATAGGGATTTTTCTCTCCTTTGCTCTGGAGCATTTATGAGTGTTTATGTATAATTAAAATTGAGATTTAAGCTTAACTCAATCTTGAATTGCTTAATATAGACTTAGGTTTTAATAAAAACTTGCATATATTTTACTTCCCATTCTTTATTGATATAAATATACCTTAGCTTGGAAATTCTGAGTAGATCAGGTAATACCTTTAAAATGTTATATTGCCTACAGAATCGGGTTGAGAGTATAGCCTAGGATATTTATAAAAATATATAATGCTGAAACTATGTGTGTTCAGAAAAAAACATTTTCCTACACAAAATAATATTTATATATTACTGACAAATTTCTTTCTTTTTTCCTCCCCTCCCTCCCTTCCTTCCTCCCTTCCTCCCTCCCTCCCTCCCTTCCTTCTTTCCTTCCTTCCTTCCTTCCTACCTTCCTTCCTTCCCTCCTTTCCCCCTTTCTTCCTTTCTTCTTTTTTTCTATATCTATGTGTATTCTTCAGTATTTACACACAGATGCTCCATGATGGGTCACATCCAAACTTATCATAAAGTCAAAAAATTGTAAGTCAGAAACCATCTGTATGTATATTCTTGTGTCTAGTCACTTGTGTGGGAATGAAGGAGGGAGGAGGGAAGAAGGAGGAGAGGTGTATCTGGTGTGGATAGTTTAAATTCCAGATTTCCCCTCAAGAGGAAATTTTGGTCTTCAAATTATAATTCTGTGGTTTTCCTGTTGTCTGCTGACAAGTTTTTAACTAATGTAAAATCAAGGGATTTTACGCTACAGAAAGTTTATTCCTAAGATGAGTGTCTCGATCTAATCTTATTTCATAGTTGTTACATCTGTGTATGAAATGTATCATTATTTATGTATGTTTTCAACTCAGATTTATTCTTAAATATATTTAGCCTTATCCCAAACAATAATAAATTGAAATCACAGTTTGGTATTACATATGTATGTGTGAGATACACACACACACACAGAGATTCCATTAAACAATAAAATTAATATATAGTCATAAATATGTGTTACTTAAGCCAGGGATCAACAAACTTTTCCTGTAAAGAGCCTGGCAACAAATGATTTAGGGTTTTTTTAGACCCAGAGTAGTTTATGTCACAGCTACTCAACTCTGCTGTTCTAGTACAACAGCCATAGACAAATAAATGGATGGGCATGGTTGTGTTCCAGTAAAACTTTATTTATAAAAACAGGCTAGATGTGGCCCATGGGCTATATATTTTAGATCCATGATCTAGATATATCCCACATCACCAAGGATAGGCATACCATTCTTTGCGAAATAATGCTTTAACATAATTTTTGAGTTATGATGCTAGTGTATATCCAGCCCTTTTGTACTTCTTAGATAGCATTCCTGGCCCCAAAAGTATGGTGGGTTTCTGTCAAGATCTGCACAACAATGGAGAGATTGAAAGAACCTATGCTAGTATTCCTGCTTAGAAAAGAATAAAACACGCTGTGCCGATTAGTATTTTAAGTTTTCTAAGTGTTCTTGGTGGTAGGTTGAAAAAAAGTAATATGAGTTAGCAGGCTTAAAAATCTTAAAAGCACAAAAATTTTTATAACACACTCACATTTATTACTTCAGTAATAAGATGTGTATGTCAACTACATATCATATCTTTACTATTAAAATGTAAATTCATTGAGGGAGAGGACCTTGAATATTTATTCTTGTTTCCCATACATTTCTGCATGCAATAATATCCTAATAATTATTTACTGAATGAAGAGTGATAGATGAATAATGAATAAATAAGAAAATAGAGCAAGTATAAAATTAGAGGAAAAGAAATAGTTAAGTAAATAGCATGTTAATTTATTTGCAGAAGTAGGATTTCTTGTTAAGAATATAAAAATCAGCTATGGCATTACAGATGGACTGTAAGTACATAAAAAGCAGTAGAGTAACTGTTGAATTAGATAGCAAAATATAGATAGTAGATAATATGCGTTCTCATAAAAATAAACAACATCTAACAGACTTCTCATAAATAATTTGATACAATTTGAACAAACCTTAATTTTCAATAGAATAAGAATATTTGAAAAATGAAGAATGTTGAAGTTTTACTGTTCTTTTAATTCATTTTTTAACATGGCATGTAATGTTCTTATTAAATTAACTAACATCTTATTCTTTTCTCTGTAGCAAGAATTAAATTTGAAAGACCATATGAAGAAGCACAGTATTTATCCAACCAACATTAAAATGTCACTCTGGGAGATTATTTCAAATTACTTTTATAGTTTTGAATGATTTTTAATATTATCATTGATAAACCATCTAAGTTATAAGTAAAATATTTCAAGTTTAGAAAAAAAGACTGTTGGGCTGGGTGTGGTGGCTCACACCTGTAATCCCAGCACTGTGGAAGGCCGAGGCAGGTGGATCACCTGAGGTCAGGAGTTCAAGACCACCCTGGCCAGCAAAGTGAAACGTAGTGAAACATCATCTCTACAAAGATACAAAACTTAGCCGGGCATATTGGCGGGTGCCTGTAATCCCAGCTACTCAGGAGGCTGAGGCGGGAGAATGGCTTGAACCCAGGAGGCAGAGGTTGTAGTGAGCCGAGATCATGCCACTGCACTTCAGCCTGGGTGACAGAGCGAGATTCCATGTCAAAAAAAAAAAAAAAAAGATGGTTGAAGATTTTATGTCATTTTTCACAATACACTCAAGGTTCTTACTACTCTAAAAGTGCTTTTACAGTTTGTTAGGCAACTAACATACCATTTAAAATAGATTGAACTCTCTATTTACTCAATATACCATATCAGTTTCAAATGGTTATGAGTAGTGGTTTAAGAAAGTACCATACTTTAAATGTAGCTTTGATAAATATTTACAAGAATGGCTCTAATGCATCTGACAGATACTTCCATTAAAGGATATATATTTGTGTGGGGTGGTTTTATCTGAGGAAAAAAGCTTACACTAAAAATAAGATAGAGAATATATTGACAAACACATTAGAACATATTGCCTTCTATAGTTTAATATCATATTTGATGTTTAAAGAGTTGACCCTCATTTAGTTCGAAGTTACAAAATATCACTTGGACTAAGTGGCTAGAAAATAGAGCATCAGAAATAGTAATCATCTTCATTATCTAGAAAATACAGAAATGCCAAAAACTTATTAAATCACAAAATATTATGTCTAAGATTTAAAATAGCAATAGCAATAATTTAAAAAGATATTTTTAATGAGGAAAATATATTACTATTCTTATTAGTGAAATAGTTCTAATTTATCTACCATGATGAAATCATATATGGGAGATAAATTATAAGTATATGCATATACATAATCACTCTAATTATTTCAAGACTTTTGAGCAGCAGTATCTTTTTTAAGTAAGCTATATATTCCTATTAATTCACTGGGCAGTGCAATTACAGGGAATTTTCTTCATTTTTGTTTATCTATCTTTTCTAAATATTCTGCACAGAAAATGCATTACTATATAATAAAATTATTTATATTTAAATACACACAATGTAAAAAAGTTCCACTGGCCGCTTTTTAAAAGCATTGTTTTTTAAACATTATTAACTATATCTAGTTATATTTTTATATTATAGTTACTAAATATATGACTGAAGTATTAGTAATAAGATTTATACATTCTTTTTTGCCAGTAGCACTTTAAAATGTCCTCAAATCTATAATGTATGCTTATTAGAATTAAACATCTAAATATTATATAATTATTGATACACAATTTTCCTTAAAAAATCCATTGATCTAAGTTAAATAACAGGCAACCAGAATCCAAAAGTATTACTAGGCAGTTGGTGAATACTAATAAAGTTTTTAAAAAGATCTTTACTAAAAAGCTCAAATGAGTGATACTTGAAGAGTAAGCTGGTTGCATTTGAACCGAGGATCTACATGTGCAAAATCCACTTATAGAAGTTCAGAGTTCAGCTGTGCAGCTGCATGTTCAAGTGAAAGATAAACTCATCTCCAAATTGTTGCATTGCTATTTGTTTTAAGTTTGCATTTGCAAAAACTCTTAAGTAGACAGTTTAAATATCTTTGTTAGCTATACCTTTTGTTAGAAGACACCTGGACTATAAAAATAAAGTCCACACATTAGAAAAATGTGTGAGGTACTTGGGAAAGAAAATGAAAAACAAACTAACAAAAAAACCAGGCCTTAGCTTCTGGGTAGCCCCAGGCCCTTGCAGCATCCTGCCATTAGCTGTGCATCCTTGGGTAGGTCACTTTATCACCCTGGGTCTCCATTTCCTCATCTGTAAAGTGAGACATTTGGATTTCATACTAAATTGTTTCCAGTTAGAAAATTCAATAATTTGATAAATTATAACAGTTTGTCACTGAAAAATGTTCCTCTACCAGTAATATAAAAACATTGAAGTTACTCTGAAAACCTTGTCTCAGAAACCTTTTTCTACTTTTTGGAAATTAGAATGCACACTGTAGATGGTCCTTTTCAGATTACATGATAACTTGAATGAGAAGAAAAATATTATCCTTGAAGATTTATGCAATTATTTTATCAAACCTTCTATCTTCACTCTTGATAAAGGCAAATCCAACTACACTAAGTCATCTGCCCTGTTCGTGAGCCATCAGTGAACACGTGATTATGCTTTCTCATTCATCTTATGCCATTGCTTTCTCCAATACTGCAGACTGGATTAGAAAGGGTGAATTTAACAAGAACTTGTAAAATAAAATAGTAAATCTTTATAACAAGTTTGCTTTGTGTTAAGTATGTGACAAACAATTATTTATAACTTTAGCTAAGGCCAAACCTGTACAAGTATAAAATATCAAGTAGCTTTTGTCATAAAGTTTCTATGATTTAGAGAATTTTTAAATTCACATCTTAAGAATTTTACAAAAAATGTTTTGTTTATTTTCAAGCAGTTATTAATTACTAGAATTTTTGTTTTTGTATTCAAATCAAGTCCTCCTCTGTAAAAAAATCTACCAAAGAAAGTTGGAATACATACATCAAAAAACTATCTTTTTCTTGAAGATTTCTACTTTTTCATTATATAATACATGCTCATTGTCAAGAGTAGAAAGTAAAGAAGTGTTTAAGAAGAAAAAATTCAATTACTTATTCTACTACCATTTTTAAAATATTTTCCCATCCTTTTGAAACATATTTGAATAGTATACCTTCTGAAATAAAGCATCTGTACACATTATTAAATGAAAACATTTGCATCATACTATACTTATCATTTTATAGCTTGTGTTTATATTTATAACATTTTTCATAATATTTAATAGCCTTTAATTATATATCTAAATATTAAAAATAAGCTATATAACACCTCTTGTTCATTAAATGCTTATGATATGCACTTAATGAACCATGTTAAAGACTTATATATATATATATATATATATATATACACACACACATATTTTGTTCTTACTCATCTAAACGATCTTTTATACTTCAGGGATCTAAAGCTTTGAATTGACTTGCTGAAGGTCAAAGTCATAAGATGATGAAGTTGGAGTTCAAACCTATGCTTATCTTCAGAGTCTACATTCTAAAGCCATCTTTACATTACCTCCATTTTTTAAAACTTGCCTCTATAATTTTCCACCATACAAATTTTAAAACTTAACTAATTTCCATTTTTCAATGTTTAGCTTATCTCCTTATTTCTTTTACTTGTCTCACAATGTTTTTAAAAACATTTTATGCATAAATTATTATGTCAATCACTGATATTTTCTAAGAATGAATTTCTATGCCATGCATACATTTGCAGTTATTTATATATAATTGTCTACCAATCTGCACTTCCACAAATGATTTTATGTTTCAGAATTCGTTACCTGAAAACTTGTGACTATATAGGTCAGTAGTTTTTAAAATTACTATTAGTTTTAAAATTAGACAAAACTATACAATAAGTAACTTCAAAACATTATAATGTCAAAGTCATAGGTTTATACTCATAAATCAAAAGGAAAGATTTAACTACCACAGAGGAGTATGCCATTTTCTATGGAAAATTTAATTCTGGCTCTTTGGCATGGGTGCATTAACACATTCTTCAATTAAGCATGAACATAGAACTTTTAACATTACGATCAATGAATTATAGAAGGCTTCTCCTACAGGAAAAACTTTTAACCAAACCATACACACAAATACAAACACAAACACATACCACACATGAGGAAATGAATGCCGAAAAGCATCCAAACACACCGCACGTAGCTCCAAGGATCCACGTAGTCATAGAACTAACTAAATAAATACTGCTATCAATAAACAAAATTTACTACGCTCAAGAAAATTTCAAAGCTTTTTTTCCTGAACAAAGCATACATAGTTTCAGAACTATATAGTTTTCATAGATCACCTATGTTAGACCTTTATTTCTATTATATAGCCAACGTTGTTGTTGGAAATGACATCCCTATTGCTACTGTATTTAAGGTTATCAGTCAGCCTTAAATCTTAATTCTGTAATATGAAACAATTAACAAACTTATAATTTCTCTTTAGAAACTTTAAAACATGGCATTGTTTGCATGCACAAGGAAAGAAACGTACAAGTGCCTAAGAAAATTTTTGACAAAATATTTTTAAAGTCTAGAGAATTTTTCTCTCCATTGCTTGAGTAGTGGCCTTGTTTTGTTTGGTTTTCTCCAGCCATCATTGAGTGAGAAGGTTCTACCAATATCTTGCTATAAATTTCATTAGAATTTACTTTGAAAGATTCTAAGCATAACGAAGATACTATATTTTACTGTCAGTGATAGAGTATGCATCTATTGTACCTGCTAGTCAGTTCTAATGATGGTAAATGTATTATACTTGGCTCTCCGGGGTGGCAGAGAAGCCTTATTTATAGCTTTTGCTTATATCCATGGTGTAAATATTCCCATGATGACCTTTATACTGCATACAACGTGTGGAAGAGATGTTCATGATTATATCCAACAGGAGACAGCTTCAGCGTCACTGTTGCTAACCAAATTACTGACCAGTTACAAAACCAGCTGGAGGTGTTTAGAGTTTTTAAAGAAAAGCCTAAAATTAACTGTTACATATAGAAAGAATATTAGAGATCAGAGAAATTATATGCTACTTTTCATATAGTTCAAGTCTTACCATAAAATATTTGAGATTACTCTAGTAGGTTATTTTTTATTCCCTGAAATTAGGTGTGGCAGCAGCTTATTTTCCCTCTTACTTTGCCTCTTTTCCTTTCTCATAGGTCCGTTTATTTGTAACTTCAAAAGTTCTTCACATTAAAGCATTCTAATTTCCATTTAATCTGTTACTTTCACTTTGATGTTGCTTAGTTGATTAAAGTAATTTGGAATCTCAGTACTATGGAATGTGATTAGGAATGTCATATTTCTAAAGGTTATTTTGTTAACATTTTGCACATTGAATTTTGATCAAATAGTAGATAAAAATATCTTGTTTATCCATCTTATTCTATGGTAATTGTCATAAAAATATAGCTCTAGTTTAAATTAATAATTGGTCTAGCAATTGGAAAAATAGCAAATCATTTTACTTAATTAGATATTTTCATGAAAACTGATTTGAAGAAATCTTAAAATATGCTTCATATTTCAGGAAATGATAAGATACTTTAAGCTTTGCCTATTGATTTTCTACTGGAGGATGGTAGACTGGGGAAGGGTAACTTTAATGTGAAACTTCCATATTCATATGTGTTAATGTATTCTCTGAGATCCCACCCATAGAAAATAGACTATTTTAATTCTATGCCCTTTTCTATTTTCTTCTAAACAGGGAATCTGGTGTCACCAGGTTACTGCAGTTTAAGACAGATTGCCTTTGTCCAACCTTTCCGTGTTTGCCAAGTAAATAGTAAATAACTGGACAGTATCTTTGTGATTAAAATGATCTTCCAAAATAGTTTCCTCCACAAGATACTCCAATATGTTTCTGCATATTTAAGTAAGCTAGACTGTGTCTCTAGGATAATTTATTTTAGACACCTGAAGAGTTCATAAAGTGCTACAGAGTGAAATTATTATTTGAGTTGTATCATGTATCAAAATCCATATGAAACTGCTTTTCTTCTAAGACTGAACCAGGAGGAAATTGAATACCTGAACAGACCAATAATGAGCTCCAAAACTGAATCAGTAATAAGTAGCCCACCCACAAAAAAAAAAAATAATAAAAGCCCTGAAACAGATTCACAGCTGAATTTCACCAGATGTACAAAGAAGAGCGGTTACCATTTCTACTGAAACTATGTGTTAAAAATTGAGGTAGAGGGATTCTTCCATAACTCATTATACGAGGCCAGCATCATCCAGTTACCATACCTGCAGAAACACACACACACAAAAGAAAACTTCAGGCCAATGTCCTTGAGGAACATTGATGCAAAAATTCTCAACAAAATACTAGCAAACCGAATCCAGCAGAACAGAAAAACTTATCTACCACAATCAAGTAGGCTTTATCCCTGGGATGCAAGGTTGGTTCAACATACGTAAATCAATAAATGTGATTCATCACATAAACAGAACTAAAGACAAGAAGCACATGATTATCTCAACAGATGTTGAAAAGGCTTTTATTAAAATTCAACATCCTTCATGTTAAAAACTCTCAACAAGCTAGATATTGAAGGAACATACCTCAAAATAATAAGAGCTATCTATGACACACCCACAGCCAACATTATACTTAATAGACAAAAGCTGGAAAACTGGCACAAGACAAGCATGCCCTCTCTAACCCTCATTTTCAACATAGTATTAGAAGGCCTGGACAGGGCAGTCAGGCAAGAGAAAGAAATTAAGGGCATCCAAACAGGAAGAGAGGAAGTCAAACTATCCCTGTTTGCAGACAATATGATTCCATATCTAGAAAACCCCATAGTCTTAGCCTAGAAGCTTATTTAACTGATAAGCAACTTCAACAAAGTTTTAGTCCAGAAGCTTATTTAACTGATAAACAACTTCAACAAAGTTTTAAGATGCAAAATTAATCTACAAAAATCACTAGCATTCCTATACAGAAACAACAGCCAAGCCAAGAGCCAAATCAGGAATGCAAACTCATTCACAATTGCCATTAAAAGAATAAAATATTACGGAATACAGCTAACCAGGAAAGTAAAAATCTCTACAATGAGAATTACAAAACACTGCTCAAAGAAATCAGAGGTGAAACAAACAAATGAAAAATCATCCCATGCTCATGGATAGAAAGAATCAATATTGTTAAAATTGCCATACTGCCCAAAGCTATTTATAGATTCAGTGTTATTCCTATCAAACTACAAGTGACATTCTTTACAGAACTAGAAAAAACTATTTTAAAATTCATGTGGAATAAAAAAATAGCACAAATAGCCCACACAATCCTAAGCAAAAAGAACAAAGCAGAAAGCATCACACTATCCAACTTCAAACTATACTATAGGGCTACAATAACCAAAACATGGTACTAGTACAGAAATAGACACATAGACCAATGGAATAGAATAGAGAGCTCAGAAATAAGGCTGCATATCTACAATCATCTGATCTTTAACAAAACTGACAACAACAAGCAATAGGGAAGGACTTCCTATTCAATAAATGGTGCTGGGATAACTGGCTAGCCATATGCAGAAGATTGAAATTGGACCCCTTCCTTCTACCATCTACAAAAATCAACTCAAGATGGATTAAGCACTTAAATGTAAAACCCAAAACTATAAAAACCCTGGAAGACAACCTAGGCAATACCATTCTGGACATAGGAACTGGCAAAGATTACATGACAAAGACACCAAAAGCAGTTGCAACAAAAGCAAAAATTGGCAAATGAATCTAAAGAGCTTCTACACAGTAAAATAAACTACCATCAGAGTAAATAGACAACCTACAGAATGGGAGAAAATATTTGCAAACTATGCATCTGACAAAGGTCTAATAACCAGAATCCATAACGAACTAAAACAAATTTAGAAGAAGAAAAACAACTCCATTAAAAAGTGGGCAAAAGAAATAAACAGACACTTTTCAAAAGAAGACACGCATACTGCCAACAAGCATGTAATAAAAAGGTCCATATCACTGAACATTAGAGAAATGCAAATCAAAACCACAATACCATCTAACACCAGTCAGAATGACTATTATTAAAAAGTCAAAAAAACAGCAGATATTGGCAAAGTTGTGGAGAAACAGGGAACACTTATACACTGTTGGTGGGAGTGTAAATTAATTCAACCATTGTGGAAAGCAGTGTGGTGATTCCACAAAGACCTGAAAACAGAACTACCATTACTGGACATATACCCAAAGGAATATAAACTGTGCTATCATAAAGACACATGCACACTTATGTTCACTACAGCACGGTTCACAATAGCAGAGACATGGAATCAACCTAAATGCCCAACAATGTTAGACTGGATAAAGGAAATATGATACATATACACCATGGAATACTATGTAGCCATAAAAAGGAATGAGGTTATGTCCATTACAGGAACATGGATAGAGCTGAAGGCCATTATCCTTAGCAAACTAACACAGAAATAGAAAAGTGAATGCCACATGTTCTCACTTATAAGTGGTAGCTCAATGATGAGAATACATGGACACAAAGAGGAGAACAACAGACACTGGGCCTACCTGAGGGTGGAGGAAGGGAGGAGGCAGAGCATCAGAAAAAATAACTATTGGGTACTAGGCTTAGTACCTGGGTAATGAAATAATCTGTACAACAAACACCTATGACACGAGTTTACCGATATAACAAACCTGCACATGCACCCCGAACCTAAAAGTTAAAAAACTAATAAACTGCTTTTCTTTGACAAATAAAGAAACCACAGTATGCAGTCCATGTTTATTTATATTATGCTAGTTGCCTATTCCTTGCATATCTACATAAATTCACATAATTTTAGAAGTTTGCATTTCTAAATTTAAATCAAATTTAGAAATTTGAAGCTACGAAATTAAGTTTGAATATGGAAAGTATTGGGATGTTTATCTCCTTACAATCAGATGTAAACACTAGTTATGAATATACTTTTTTCAGTCATACACCAATCATAATAAAATATTCTTTTAAAAATTATTTTTTCAAGGATCATGCTGAAGTATTTCACTGATATCTTACATATGGACACAAGGGAGAGAAAGAAAGCTAAAATGGGAAGCATCAAATATTTAGAAAGTATGGACCATCTTTAGTGAATTCCAAAAAGCAACACAGCATTAGGAACTCTGTCCTCTGGAAAATCTTGGAGACATGAAGATGTCCCAATGTGAACAGTCTTATTCTCTTTTAAGTGTCCTACCATACAGAACTTTAACTTAGGCCATTTATTTTACTTAATTAAATTAGTCAATCAGATGTTTCCACATGAGCCTTACCAGAGCCCTACTTATCATCAGGAAAACTTCTAAAGAATGGGACAGAACAAAACTCATGTTATGTACAGAAGAAGGTAGCATGTATCCAAAGGAAGAAAGAAAGAAAGTAAAAGAGAGAGAAAGAGGATAGAAATAGAGAGAGAGAGACAGAAAGAAGGTTGAGACAGAGGGAGGGAGGGAGGGAAGGGGGAAGGGAAGGAAGGGGGAAGGGAGGGAAGGAGGAAGCAAAGCTGACCACGACTCAGTATATTTAACATCAGGAAATCAAAACTGAGGATAGAAAAATGCGCAAAGTGAAGGAGGTTTTTTCAAGATTACGTGGTTTATGATAAACTAAAGAATGAAAGTTGAAGAATTAAAAGACATAAACCGAACTTTATTTTTTATTCTAATGGTAATGATGGAATTTCTGATCAAAAACAATCTTAAAGAGAGTCAAATGACATATGGGCTTATAAAGCTTCAGTGTACCATAACCTACCACCCTTTTCAGGCACAATGAAAAAAGAAGTTGGAAAAGCATCCACCTATTGCCTGCATGTAACAGAGCTCTGAGAAATCAGCCTTTTAATAAAAAGTACAGTCCTCAAAGTCTAAATGCCTATCTAGCCCTTTCATATTATGATACGTTCTGTTAGAAATCAGTTTTCTTTCTTGCCTTTCATGCATTATTACTTCACATTAGTTCAATTTTCCTTTGTCTTGCTTCTAGGTTTTTCAGTCACCCAACCTTTTCTTTTATGAAGGCCTCTATTGTTTTTTATAATTATCACTGTAATAATACAAATGAGTTTATCAAACTTGTTTCTCAGTCTCCTTTTCTCCATGAGTTGGTAATTAATTTGTTAACATGTTGGCATCATGTTTTCCATGAATCTGGCCCCATCCATGAACCACTGAATATCCTCCTGTATTTATGATGCTTGCCTCAAATCACTGTTTCCTGACTTAGTATTTTCTGGCATCAAGACATGAAACAAAAAGTATCGGCTGGGCGCGGTGGTTCACACCTGTAACCCCAGCACTTTGGGAGGCCGAGGCAGGCGGACCATGAGGTCAGGAGATCGAGACCATCCTGGCTAACACAGTGAAACCCCGTCTCTACTAAAAATACAAAAAATTAACTGGGCGTGGTGGTGGGCGCCTGTAGTCCCAGCTACTCGGGAGGCTGAGGTGGGAGAATGGCGTGAACCCGGGAGGCGGAGCTTCAGTGAGCCGAGATCGTGCCACTGCACTCCAGCCTGGATGACAGAGCGAGACTCCATCTCAAAAAAAAAAAAAAAAAATATTAATAGTATCATAACTATATCCCACATCTTTATGAAATAAGCTGGTTTCCCTCAGAGCCACCAGTGCTGCTGTGTCATAAAATCTGATAGATACTGCCCTTATCATTCTTTCTGAAAACACCACAAACTTATTTCAATTATACAATCTATGTGACTTGTGTTTTTATCCCAAGGGTAATCTCCCTTACTTAAAATCTGACACATTTTTAATTAATTTATTTGTTTCTACATTCATTCAAAACATACCAAGATTTTTATATTGCCAGGTTCTTTATAAATGCTGGAAATATGACATGAATAGAGTAAAGAGGTCCTTTGCCTCATGAGATGATAAATCTATATTCTAGAAATGACAAATTTTGAACAAGTAATTCTATGTGTGATAAATGCAATAACAAAGAGTGCTCTAAGTGCTTTGCAAGCAAAAGTTAAGAAGTCAAATTTGGTCTTGAATTTTATATTGAGGAGATTTACTCCTATTTAATTAGATAAGGAACACTGAAGAAAGAAGAGGTTGCCTTAAAGATAGCAGTCAGGATTGGCTACCTAAGAGGGCCAGTAGAAAATAAAAATCAGAGCTCCTTATACAAAAATTATTATGAATTTTAAGACTGCAATAGCAGATCATTAAACCAAGTGTGTGATCCCCAAAACGTGAGGTCCTGTGCTACTGCACATGTCACATGCCATGAAGTCAGCCCTCACGCCTATGAAGCATCCAGGAATATATGTCAAGCAGGCAGTAGAGTATACCAGTCTGGAGCTCAAGAGAAATATTTTGTTATAGACATTTGCAAGTTGTGACAGATTAAAGATGGCCATAAAGCCATAAATTGTCACTCTAAAAAATCAAGAAATGGAGTTTATTTATCTTCCTCTTTGAATGTGAGCTGGCCCTATGATGGTTTAATCAATACAATGATGTAAAAGTGATGTTGTGGTAGTTCTAGGCCCAACCTTTAAAAGCACTGCTTCTTCTCTCTTGAAATGCTCACACTTGGGACACCTTCCTCCAGAACCCAGAAGCTAAATGGATGTTCACTTTTAGATGACAGCCCCAGCTGTCCCAGCCAATAGGCAGCATCAAGTATCAGCCATTTGAGTGAGCCATTTAGATGTTCCAGGTTTTTGAGCAGAAGAACCACCCAGCTGAACCTAGTCAATCCACAGAACCATGAGAGATAATGAAATGGTTGTTGTTTTAGGCCATGAATTTTGCAGTAATACACAGCAATAATAACCAAAACAGAAATTAGTGAGGTGCTGAAACAACAAAAAGCTAAAACATTTGGCATTGGCTTTGGACCTAGAAAGCAGACAGAAGGTAATCTAAAGCAGACTGCTAGTGAAAAACAGAATGATAGGGAGAAAAATGTTTTTGATGCTGGAAAGGAGGAAGAGGGCTTATGTTTTTTATGGACACAAAAAATAGAAAATAAAGCAAATGAAAATTTTTTTTATTTTATTGAGTAGCTTAGCAGCAGAATACTGAAAGTGCCAACTGTTTTTCCTGAAAAAAATAAGGTATATGTGGAGAGAGGAACTTAAAAAAAAAATAGCTTTCAAACAGGATCTAGAGGGAGTATTTCTTAACCAAGACTTGTTGGGAATTTTTCTTATTCCCAGTCTCCCTCAACAAAAGCCTCTCAAAGTAAGAAATTACTTTAGGACAAAGATCAAATCCAAGGCACTGTCAGTAAATGTGCAGTTTCAAAGTCAAGATCTCAGATATGTGGCTATAAGAACTTTTTGTTAAAAACTCAGAAGGATTTGACATTTGTAAAAAACTCAGGTGTGCCTCTTTGAAACTTTCTTCTAGACAATGAGGCTTCTAAAACTCTCTGTTCAAAGTAGGGAAAGGCCTTTTATAAAGAAACTTTGGTGTCACTTTTGTCTAGGAAAATGGCTTATATTTTTATACTCAGGAAAACCACAAAGTATCTATAGGAAGTGTACCAATTTGTACTAAACAAACAAAGAAAAACAGTGACAGTTCAAAAATTAAGAGATCTTTGAGACACTCAATTTTCAACAAAAAGAACACAGCCTGAGAAAGTCACTCAGCTACACATGTGGGCTGTTTCTTAGGGAAAAGAGAGACATATGGAAGAGCCAGGAGCCCAGAGGAAAAAGCTAAGAGGCAGAGAGAATCAACCCAAGAAAGCTGGAGGAAACCCTAACCAAGGAAACCACATCTGCTCACCTAAATTTCAGGATGTTTATGAACCAGTGACTGCTATTTGCCACTGTACTTTTGGAATGCGTGTGTCTATCAAATTCTATTGTCCTTGTCTCACTATTACATACTGAGTTTGTGGGGGCCAGATAACTTGTTTTCTAGTTCATAGCTCTTCATCTCAAGAGTAGCCTGGGGTGCCTTATTCACACCTGGATCTGATTTAGATAATGGAATGCTGAACATTGAACCTAATTCAGTCACAAATTGAGACTTTGAGGGTCATGGGGAATGGTCAGGGTATTTTGCATGTAGAATGAATTTAAATAATTTATGACTGAGGGATCACTGTTGTGGGCTAAAAATGACCAAACACGTTTTATTACTCTTTCCATCAACATGTGGCATTTATTTTCATTCCCTCTTGAATCTGGGTTGGCCCTGTGACAGCTTAAATAGAATGTGGTGGAAGTGATGATATACCAGTTACAGACACATTTTTTAAGAGGATTGCAGCATCCAGGTCCCCCTCTAGGGTTTCTCATTCTTGGAACAATTCTTGGAACTCACCCATCATACTGTGAGAAACCCAAGCCACATGTGTAGGACACATGTTGATGATCCAATTGACAGTCTCAAGCGAACTCTTTGCCAACAACCAGCATCAAATGCTGCCAGGTAAATGGGAAATCTTGGCTGTCCCAGCACAATTGAGCCCATAGATGATGCAGCCAAATCCAATTTATATGAAAAAAGCAACCCCATTTAGTCCAGTCAACACTAAAAATAGTGTGAAATAATGAAATAGTTAAGCCAGTAACTTTTGGAGTGGTTTGTTATAAAATAATAGATAATTAAAATAGGAGTCAGCTGTGTACAGAGGTTAATGAAGCCATGAGATGGTTAAGACAATCAATATGTGACATGAAAGAAAAAAGGCTATCTTAGTCTGTTTTCTGTTACCTGAATTCCATAAACTGAGTAATTTATAAAGAAAATAAATGTATTTATTTCTTACAGTTCTAGAGGCTGATAAGTCCAAGCATATGGTGCCAGCATCTGGTGAGGCCTTCTTGCTGTGTAATCTCATGGCAGAAGAGTGGAAGGACAAGTGAGCACATGCAAAAGGGATTGTACAAGGTGCTGAGCTGGCTTTATTACAACTTGCTCTTGAGATAACTACCAACTCTGATGATAAGACCTTAATCTATTCATAAGGGTGCTGCCTATGATTTGATTACCTCTTAAAGGCCCCACATCTTAATACTTTTACAATGGCAATTAAATGTCAACATGAGTTTCAGTGGAGACAAACATTCAAACCATAGCAGAGGCTTAGAATAGAATCCTAGGAATTCCAAAATTGCCAGACAGAGAAAAAGATGACAGCTACAGAATCTGTGAAATACGTTCATCAAAGTAAAAAGAAATCCAGACAGTCAGTGACCTGTGAGCCAATGGAAGAGAGAGACCACACAGGTGAGTGCCAATGAGAGATCAAATGAGACATAGGTGATAGTTACTTGTTCTATTAAATGACATAGAAGATAAAGGTGGCCTTAGCAAAAATAGAATTTCAAACTGTTAGGGAGGAAGCCAGACTAGAATTAGAGAGGTAGCTGAAGAATGACAGGGAATGAGTAGAGAGGAACAGAGAGTATAGGTTCTTTTGAAGAGCCAGGAAAGTTGGCATGAAGAAGCCCAATATCTCTTTCTGTCTCTTATTCTCACGGTGTGTGTGTGTGTGTGTGTGTGTGTGTGTGTGTGTGTGTGTGTGTGTGTGTGTGTGGTGGGGAGAAGGAATAAGAGACAGAAATCTTGAAACATTAAAATCATTAAATGATGGTGAGAAGGAAAGAAATATAAAAGTTATGGTAAGAGAAAAATATGAGTAATATTTAACTCTTTCCAGAAAGGATCCTCAAACCAAAGAACATCCATTTAGGCACTATGGCTAGTGTTCAAACACATAATAACCTCAAAATAACACTTGCTGTCAAGCAGAATTTGTAAAACTGAGCTGAATAATCATGGATTCAAAGGAATTTATTTCCTGACATATCAAAATGGCCTTGTTTAAACCATGTAATCGAGTCTATAATAAAAATTTAATCTTAAGGTTTTATAGCTCAAAAAAATCTGTATTTTAAATTTTTAGGCAGTTTCTTCTAAGGTGAACAATGGTATTTACCTTTTGGGTAGAACATGACTTATTTTTGGAAGTATTGCTTGAGTAATATTAAGAATTAGGAAATATCTACTTGCTGATATGAGAGTATACAAAAATGTTTGCTTGATAAGCTTCTGAGGGCTCTGTAAGATTGTGGTGATATCAGATAATGCCCTTCCCAAATGTGTCTGCTCATCAATGAATTTACACACATGCATAACAGCTTCCTGGGAGCAGAATGGCTTGTACCTGGTTCTGTCTCTGAGTGTTTCAAAGATACGGAAGCATGTTTGATGAAAGATCATGGAATAGCAAAGAAAAATAGCACCAAAAAGGCAAACAAGGCAGGGAAAGATTCTAGACTAGTGATTTGGGATCAACACAGGACAGGATGATTAGAGAGAATAGCTTCCTGTGCACACTATGTAGTTTGATGCAGAAGCCATCCTGATCCAGATGCCCTGGTACTGTGGGGAGGGACCTTGGAAAAATTACCCAGAGGATGTGAAGTGAAAGTTTTGTTACACCATTCTTCAGAGTGAAGGCAGTTTTCCTACAGAAACCTTCAAAAAAGGAGATGCATCCTTCCTTGTTCCTGGCAATCTTGCATTTGAGGAAATCAGTATGCTCCAACTGAGGTGAGTTAGGCCACTGGCCAATTTTTTTTTTTTTTTTTTTCTGTAGCCCTCCTCTACTCTGAGTTCCTAATTCCACTTGTTCTGAATTTTTTTTGGTGACGCATTGTCTCCATTATTGAACTTAGTCCTTTCAAAAATTAGCAAAGCTGGGAATTTTCATCCTATTCTTATCCTACTTTCAGAACTTTGAACTTTGAATTTTCAGGAAGCCATGAAGAATGGAGTAAGATTCTAGGACCAGTTAACAAGAACATGTAAAATAATTTGTTTGCAAAATAATCTTATGAGGCTAAAGCACAAGCCAGAGCAGATTTTTTTCAAAATGCATAAGCAACACTTGTTCAATTCCACCTGCTGCAGTTAAAGAAAAGTAAGCAAAAGGTAACACTGACAAAGTAATTATTTCTAGCTATCAAATGTCCATTCATTGATTTCTAGCCAAAGCAGACAGAATCAGGAAGTTTCTATAAAGGGCAATGAGTTTCCACAATACAGAATGTCTGTGTTGGCTCAACTCCTACCAGTTACCAAACTCCCTAATCATCTTCAATACTTTTACAATAAGTGCAAATGCTTTCAAAGTTTAAATAGATGCATCAAAAAATATGTGCCAGATAGCAATATTTGAACACTTTTCACTAAGTGCTAAAAGATTTTAGTTTTGTATACTAATTGTTAACATGGATTAAAACAAACAAATAAAAACACAATTGCAATGCTAGTTGTGCTACTGGCCAACTTAGCACCAAATCACTAATAACAATAAAATTTTTCAAAATGTTAATCAAAATTTCCCCAAATTAAAAGAAAGCCAATCAATCTACAAATTGTAAAGATTGTAAAATTAGATCAATTAAACTCAACTGGGGAGAGATTTTATTTTCCAAGGCACATTTGGCAGTATCTAAAGACATTTTTCTTTGTCACAAATGAAGGAGGGGGTGCTACCGGTGTCTAGTGGGTAGAGATCAGGGATGCGGCTAAACATCCTCTTACACCTAGGCCAGCCCCCTACAACAAAGAATTATTGGCACAAAGTGTCAATGGTGCCAGATTTGAGAAATCCTGAGTTGGAGTTACCATAAAGTCCAATTTATTTTCCTTTATTTAGAGAGCACCCTCTGGTTTATAACGATAACATCATAGCATCAGTATGTAGGAAGAAATGTATTTTCTAACCCATTATGGTTTTCAGGGATGAAGAGAATTACTATTGCTGTATCTGAAAATAATACCACACCATTAAGAATGTAAGTGAAAAGGAAGTGTCTAAGGCACTGGAATCTTTGTACAACTTAATCGTTTAGATAAATTTGAAATTTAAAAATGCTTTAAAATAGGGATAAACTCTCCAAGATTCTGAGTTTACAAAAAAATTTCCAGTGTTTTAAGCAATTACTTTTCTTATGTAAATACCAGATAAGACGTAGAGGTACTTATCAACAAACTGACTCCAGATTTCTATCAATGAGCCTAATAATATTATAATGATAGTTTAAATACTAGGCTGAAGGACATTAATAATGGAGATTAAAGTAAAAGATGTATATTTAAATTAATTCCGTTAAATTTTGTTAATTGATACTCATTTCCATTAATTCTGTTTTTGCAACCTTTCAGACTTATCTTTTAGTTTCCAGAGGCAGAAAAAAGGCAGAAAAGGTTGTTGAAATTCTTCACATTGATTTCAGGGCAATGATCTCAAATGGCGCAGTGGGAACCAGCAAATTTAAGAGGTAAGGGAAGCAAATGGACTCACTGGGAACTTTATCAGGTAAGAGGCAGCCAGACTTAAAGAATAGCCCTGCTGCTAAAGAGAAAGAAAATCTTCTCTGGCAACATCTTTCATTTTCCATCCTTTTCATTAAGAGAAAACACAGGGCGGGCACGGTGGCTCACACCTGTAATCCCAGCACTTTGGGAGGCCGAGGCAGGCGGATCATGAGGTCAGGAAATCGAGACCATCCTGGCTAACACGGTGAAACCCCGTCTCCATTTAAAAATATATATATATACAAAAATTAGCTGGGCGTGGTGGCGGGCGCCTGTAGTCCCAGCTAGTCGAGAGGCTGAGGCAGGAGAATGGCGTGAACCCGGGAGGCGGAGCTTGCAGTGAGCCGAGATCATGTCACTGCACTCCAGCCTCGGTGACAGAGCAAGACTCCCTCTCAAAAAAAAAAAAAAAAAAAAGAGAAAACACCATGGAATCTTGGGAACAACATGGATGACCTACGTGTTTTCTCATAGTCAGACACCTACTTTAGGAATCCAAATGTTAATGCACATGGGGCTTTAGCAAGGAAAAAATCAGAGTACAGAACTTTAATTCAAGTTGTATTTTTGAATTGTGACACTTTTACAATAAAATAATTTTTTTGAAATTTATTAAAATCTCCATTATTGGAGATTAATTTCTTCTGGTCAAAGTCCTGTTACTTTAATGTTATATTAAACTAAAAATATTCCAAAATGTTTAGCACACTGTTCTACCAACAGCTATTAAAATCTTAACCTGAATTAATTTCTTTAATCAGCTCTAGTATCAGATTTCTCATTTAGAGAGACAGGGTAATGATTTTTAAACTAGTATGATGAATCGACACAAAATTTTCTTTCCTAAAGTAGATTCCATGGAACACGATTTTCTGAAGTAGCCACATGGGAGAAAAATGGTTCGAAGTTTTAAGAAGTGCAGGACATACTGCCTGTATTGATCTTTTTTAGAGGTTCACCATGCATATTAGAAAAGTCTTTGAGAAACTGATTTAACTAGTTATAGAAAGTCACAAATTTCCTCATTTGCCCAGTGTGATCTGCAACATTAATTGACATACCATGATATTAATACCCTGAGTAAAACTTGGGAACTAGATGTCTAGGACATGAATAGTATCAATGGGTATATTAGTTATCTGTTGCCATGCAGTAAATTTTATTATATCAGAGTTTTCCAGGGTCAGGAGTCCAGGCAATGGCTTAGCTTATCTGGGTTTACTGCTCATGGTAAAAGGCTGAAATCATGAAATCAGTGAGGTCTGCAGCTTGGAAGATTCTCTTCCAAGCTCAACTGGTTGTTGGCACAATTCATTTCATTGTTGCTGTAGGACTCACAGGGCTTGCTTCTGCAAGCCCAGAGAGAGAATCTCTGTGACTTTAAGTTTCTGACCTGTAGATCCCCTTTTAAAGGGCTCACCTGATTAGAATAGGCCTATCTAGAATAACCTTTATTTTAATTAAGTCAAATGATTAGGAAACTTAATTGCATCTGCAAAATCCCATCACCTTTGTTTTATAATCTAACCACTGGTGTAACACTTGTTATAGTCACAAATCCCATCTCCACCCAAGGGCACGGAATTATACAAAGGTTTGGATACCAGGGGAAGGGAATCACAAGGACATCTGGGGACTCAATAAACCATATTGGGGAACTTTAAAGAAAGGAATATACATAGTAGAGAGCTGAAAGGAGAAGAGAAAATATTAATATCATAAAAGAACTTTAAACCCATAATTATCCTAGCTCCCAAAGGCCAACCCAAAGCCACTATCTCCAATAAAAATAATTACCATGTCACTGACTGAATTCTTCACACTGTTTTAACTAAAAGATAAATTAATCAATTTTAGTAAGACCTATGGCAAAATGTATCATATTTTCATTTAGGTACCTATTGCTGAAACTTTTAATCCAGACTTAAAGTAAACATACAAGAACATAAGCATTATTTTCTGGCACCTGTTCCCCTTTCTTAACATAATGCCATCCTAGCATTTTCTTCCCGTAGACATTTAGGCCCATTATCACAGCACAACAGAGTAAAAATACATTGCCAGAAGCCTGAAAAAATAACATGCTTTTCTTAAGAAATGGAAAAAGATAGATAAATAATCATCCATAAGCAAAAAGTTCAATAAAATTTAAATTAAAATTCTAATAACTAGAATCTAGATTTCCAAGGTTATATTTTATCAAAATTATCTTCACTAAAACATTGCAGAATTTTTCTGATTAAATATAATCACCATTTAAAATTTTTTCCTATTTGGCATTTATTAAATTTTCCTTTTAAAACAATTTGTTTAACCTTTACATTATGTTTAAACTTAAGAAAAAGAAAAAATACCATGAAAAAAGGAAGTAAGGAGAGGATAAAATATTATTTTTATCATAATTTATTTTCTGAAATAAATTAATATTTTTAATTTAGAAATACACACCATAGAAAATAACATACACTAAAATCTTTTGCTGTCTTTATTGTTGTATTAAATTGTACCTAATATACTTTTTAAGTGAAAGTAGAGTCTCATTCCTCTATTTACAATGATGGTCTTTTGTTTATCGATTAAAAAAATTTTTTTGCTTCTCTTTTCAACAGGAAGCATGAGATCACAGATAAAGCTTAAGCTCATATGTCTGGATAGAGCACTATTCTTTGTACCAGTTATACACTGTACACATTGCATATTTTAAATTATTTATGTTTCAGAGGAAAGGGTTAGCTAGGTGATTTACGTACTACTGGTAAAATCCCAGTCCACAAAACTAGCTGTACAGAAGACAATTGAAACTTACTCCTGAATATTTATAAATCATTCCAGAGTTAAGATAATAATGTAATTCTCAAAAATAACAGTGAAAAGCAAGAAAAGTTCCTTTTGGAGAAATAAAACAATAGATCCAAGTTTCAAATCCCACTGGGTTAGGCCATAAATCAGGTAAAAAGATATAATTTCATGCCAAGCCAATTCTCTATTAGAAAGGGAATGTGGGTTCTGGGAGGCATGCACTTAATCTGACTTATGCACACCACAGTGTTGTCCATAGAATGTACAAATAACCCCATAAGAAAGGTTAATCAAATGTGCACTGTGACTTAGGATAAAATGCCTGGGATGGCTGACCAATTCGATTCATATCTCCTAGTGGAGATCCATAATGTCTAAATTCTTAATTATCTAGTCTTTTGTGCATTAAGAAAAAATGGCCAATAAAATGTCAGCCAAGAAACACACTGTTCATTCCTTTCAGGTTTATTTTAAACCTATTGCACTTAGGCTAGAGCTAAATCAATTTTTCATGAATATCTACCCCGGTAGATTGCACCTCTAGCCAATTCAGATCCCCAGAGAATTTTAAAAAAGAGATTTATCAAGTAACAAGTAACACCTCAGGAAAAAGAAACAGGGTTTTTAATTGCTTTGTGTGCTCCGTAATTGAAGGCAGGCACCTTCTTGAGGCGCTCGCTGCCAGGAGGAGTGAGACTCCACTTGGCCCTGCCTAATTAATCCTGTGATACAAACCTTCTGGCTTCAATTTTCACATTTCTGTCTCTTTTTAGAGGTGATAATAAAACTAAAAATTTATGTTGGTTACTGTATGACTATAACTGTGCCAGCAGAACGCAAATAAAACCATATGGGCTAAGGAGACCTTGTCTCCACATTTCTGGTTTCCCTGTGGCACGAGGCACCAGGGTAAGCTTTGTGCTAACAAGAAAAGGTAGGGAAAACTCAGTAGCGGGGTGGAAGTGCAGGTCAACCCCTTCTTATGAGTTTGCTCTGTTAAGATGACTCATTGAAACATATGCCTTTTTTATTGACAAAATTTTTCTCAAAATAGAATCGTACACTCTGAAAGCTCAATGGCTCAGTGACTGCATATCACTAAACAGTGCTAGAGCTTTTAATGAAAGACAAATTGGGCAGCTTAGCCTTTAAAAAAGCTGTCAGAGTGACAAGTGCAGGGTCTATTATCTTAATAGCTTACATATTAAGATGAGTAAAACACATCCTTTAGAACTTTGTCCATGACACCAGCAACATCGTAGCTGAGCTGTGATGCATAATGCATCCCACATCGTGAATTAGCTCCATTGTTGACACAGGTCAAAATTATTTTGCTTTTATGGAGAACCTTGATTTGTAATGTGACATTATTGTTATATGTCTGGTGGAATGATACTTAAAGAGGAGGCAAACAAATGGGGAGAATAATAGCACCTATGGGGTAGTAGTTTACACAGAAAAATAGTAGTTTCAAACATTGGCATAAATTCGAAGGGTATATTGTGCCTGCTGTTCACAAATAATTGATTTTTTTTAAGAGAAAGAAATTTGTAAAAATTATGTTACTTAAATTATTTTTATAGGTGGTTAAAACTTTCACAGGTTATATCATTTTCTTTACCTTTGTTTCTTTGAAATCTGTTTATTTTGAACAGTTTCCACTCTTTCTGCTGAATTTTTAAAAATATGGGAGCCATCTGGTGGTCAACAATTATAATTTTTCTTAAAAATTAAATAATGTTTTATTATAAAATAAAGTGCTGTCTAATTTTAAAATTTGGTAAGATCTTCTTTTTTTCCCCCAGTAGAATTATTTTTTAGAAAGGCACTAATTCTATACTCTTATAGGCTTAGTCAAATAAATTCTGCGCATGAAACTTTTAAAATATATTGTTTTCACGGTACATTCCACTCATTTTTTACAAATATCAAATGGACTCTTCTTTCCATATTGTTCATGTATTTACAAAGAAGTAATTTAAATCATGCAAGGAGTTGAGAAAAATACAAATATGTCCTTGGAAGTTTTATAATATGTGAGTTTTTATACTTTTTAAAATAAAGCAAGTGATTTTTATAGAATATTCTTCATAAAGGGGAAGCTTTGGGAACAAGGTCCAGGATTCCATAAATATACATGGATATGGAAGATAATTTTAAAAGGAAAGACTTAAATGCAAAACCTTAACTATAAAAGTTCAAGTTCTGGCCAGTAATATGTGAAACATTAAAACAGAACTGACATTAATAGCAATTGTTGAAGTTCTACATACCTTGTTCACATGACTTAAAATAAGCTGCTCAGCTTCTAAACTAGTATATTGAATGTATGTATATATGTGTGTATCTATAATACACACATATAAAATGTGGTCTGTTGTGAGTATATTAAAACTGACCATTTCACTCTAATCTCTATCTCATGATTAAACTGTAGAATTCTTTTTGTTGTTGTTATTAGGTTCTGTTAACTGTTTTTATTGCTATTTAACACACACTGAATATTTACTCTATGGCAGGTTTTTGATTACAAGCTTTTATAAATAATCTCTTTAGGCTGGGGATAGTGGTAAGCACCTGTATTCCCAGCAAATCCAGAGGCTAAAGTGGGTGGAACACTTGAGTCCAGGAGTTTGAGGTCAACCTGTGCAACATAATGAAACCCCTTCTATAATAAAATAAAATAAAATGATTTTGTTGAATCTATGTAAAATACTACCCAATGGGTACCATTATTCTCCCATTTATTTTCTAAAGCATATGCGGCTCAGAGAAGTTATGAAACATCAATACAAGTGAGTGGCCTTGGCTTTACCCCAATTCTAACGCCAATTTCTGTACTTTTATCTACCATTCAAAACTAAAATGGCCACTAGACACTCTAATCACTTGTAGTTTGTCTGTTCAACAACATAATTACGTCCTCAATCAGCTTTGAATTGGAAGGGAAAGCACCAGCCTTATAAGCCAAATCTGTTACTTATCTATCAGGTTCCATGGGAGGTAAAGTAATAAGGAGAAATGAAATATCATTGTAATTGTCACTGAATGTTTAGTTCATTAGGCACTCTTTCTTCCTTCTCTTCTGGAGCAAACTCTTTCCCTTCCACTCAGGGTTAGCTTTCTTCTGCTTCAACTCTGGAGGGAATGCCAATTGCGAAACTCTGGGGATTGGGCATGTAGTGCAGGCCTGGCCACTGTGACATGTCCAGGAGAGAGCAGGGGACCTAAGCCAGAACAAGCAAAGGCATTCCCTGGTATTCTTTACCCTTCTGGGAAGAAGGGTGGTGAGAGCTCCTTCCTTCAGATCTCCAACTTGAAATGATATAGGCATGAAGCTTCACTCAACCCCTGGGCCTCTTGCCAGAACCCTCCACATGCACTCCTCGGTACTTGGGGAACAGAAGGGAATGAGATGAATGCACGCGGCTACAAGAAACGAGAACTAACAGAAAATAAAAAGCCTCGAGACTTTCACTTGATCTAGGTAAGAGCTCTAAAGCAGTGTTATTTCTTCAGAACTTCCTTCAGTGTTTGAGCTACCCAGGAATTCTTCCAGTAAACTTGTTTGTTGGGTTTTGTTTTTGCTGTGGTTGTTTTGCCTTGAGCTAGTTTGAGTTGGATTTTTGTCACTTGAACACAGGAAGCCATTAGACTGTACAATTACAAAATATTAGGTTCTCCTATGGTAGAAAACAGAGATAACCACTGTTACCCAATAGTATCTTTCGGGTGGGTTTTAAAATAAACAGTTTCCCTAGGAAAAGAGCCAGCCTGCCTGCATATGGCAGGGAAGTGTGACACAAAGCACCAGACTGGTTTTGGCAAACACAGGGAGGAGCCAATTTCCAAAAGCTCTACAGTTTTAATCCCCACTGGCATGCAATGTTTGTTTGTATCTCACCCTTCTATGTGTAAAACTGGACTCAAAATTTGCACACTTAAGGAATCTCTCTCTCTCTTCCTCTCTCTCTCTCTCTCTCTCACACACACACACACCCCTCTTCCTGATTTTCTTGATTTTGATATGATCTCATTTGGGCCAGAAGTAATGCCTCCTAGAACTCTATCTTCCTAGTCTACTAAGAAAATAAAGTGGTACACATATTGTAAGGAAAGTGTAAATGTGGATGAAAGCAGAACAAATTTAGCTATTGTGACTAGAGACACAGGATTCATTAAGCCAAAAATCATATGCTTTTGAGGTGAAGCCCTCTAGCTTGGTATCCCAGCTTTGCCACTTATGTGCTGTGTAAGCCAGTTGCTCTGGATGGCCATTTTCTTTTCAATACAAGGGGTGAATATCAAGGTCAATGATATAGCTTGACTGTGTCCCCACCCAAATCTCGTCTTGAATTTTCATGTGTTGTGGGAGGGACCCGGTGGGAGGTAATTAAGTAATGGGGGCAGGTCTTTCCCATGCTGTTCTCATGATAGTGAATAAGTCTCATGAGATCTGATGGTTTTATACAGGGTAGTTTCCCTGCACAAGCCCTTTTTTTGCCTGCTGCCATCCATGTAAGATGTGACTTGCTCCTCCTTGTCTTCTACCATGATTGTGAGGCCTCCCCAGTTATGTGGAACTGTAAGTTCATTAAACCTCTTTTTCTTCCTGGTCTCTGGTATGCATTTATCAGTAGCGTAAAAATGGACTAATACAGTCAATTTCAAGATTGGCAATAATTCATAAAAGGAACCTAAAATAGATGCTCAATAAATGGCCAGTGTATTGGTGATTATAAATATTATTATTAATATTTGTATTATTATATATTATTAATATTTGTGTGATTGTATTAACTCAGCATATACTTTTGTTAACCAAAACACTGGAATGAAACATATAGCAAAGAGAAAAAAATAGTTTGATTCCTTGTTTACCAATTTTGCTTTTTCTGGGTATTCTCAATAAGCTTCTTTTGAAAATAGAATGAAAACTAATAGTTCACAATCAAAACTAATAGTTGGAAAACATTAGTGCTGAAGTCTAACAGAGTATTGCCATTATTGAAAACACATTAAATATTCTATTGTTAACTCTGTATTTTTTCCAGTAACCTTATCATTTAAACTAAGATATGTTTCTGCAAATAGTCTGTTTTTGTCTTCTTTCCCCTAACGTATAGTGAGAGAAATTTAAGTCTCAGAACCTAGACCTATAACATTTATGCATAAGATACACAGTGTATTATATAATCTCTACTCAATCATTGTTATGTATATATTTGAACAAAACTATTACATAAAAATATTTAATCTAAGAAGGATTTATTTTAAACAGAATAAAGCCAAGTTTAAAAGTGATGCCCATTACATATGATAAAATAGTTCACTGGGTTCCTAACTTGCCTGCTTGTTGCAATCATGGGGGAACTTCAACAAATACTGACACCTTTGACTCACTACCCACCCACCAGCTAGATAATCATTCCATTATCTGCATTACGGTCTCAACTTTGAAATTTTTTAAAGACTTCCTGGTGAGTCTAGTGTGCAGCAAGTTTAGGAAGCACTGGATTTGCTTCCTCACTATGTTTCTTTTCTTAGTGCTCAAGCAGTTTCTACCTGTTCTGTTTATTTTCTCTAAGAACAAGTACATTCATTACAGAAACTTTTATTTTATAATAGAAAATGAAAACACACCAAAGAAAACACCTTTTTTCAATCATTTAATTAAATTAACATGTTCCACTTCTCCAGTGTTCAACACATTCTGATGGGGACTGATGAAGAAAATTTTTAAAAAAGATACAGGGCACAGATTCTGCTTTAAAAATGTTAAAAGAGGCCAGGCATGGTGGCTCCTCATGCCTATAATCCCAGTACCTTGGGAGGTCGAGGCTTGCGGATTACTTGAGGTCAGGAGTTTGAGGCCAGCTTGGCCACCATGGTGAAAACCAGGCTCTACTAAAAATACAAAAACTAGGCCAGGCATGGTGGCTCACACCTGTAATCCCAACACTTTGGGAGGCAAAGGATGGGAGCAGTGGATCACAAGGTCAGGAGTTCAAGACCAGCAGGCCCAATATGGTGAAACCCTGTCTCTACTAAAAATACAAAAATATGCTTGGTGTGGTGGCACATGCCTGTAATCCCAGCTACTCAGGAGGCTGAGGCAGGAGAATTGTTTGAACCCAAGAGGCAGAGGGTGCAGTAAGCCAAGATCGCACCACTGCACTCCAGCCTGGGTGACAGAGCAAGAGTCCATCTCAAAAAAAAAGTAGCTGCCATGATGGCATGTGCCTGTAGTCCCAGCTACTCAGGAGGCTGAGGCATGAGAATTGCTTGAACCCAGGATGCAGAGGTTGCAGTGAACCGAGATTGCGCCACTGCACTCCAGCCTGGGCGATGGAGTGAGACTCTGTCTCAAAAAAAAAAAAAAAAAAAATTAAAAGATTGTTCACCTGATAGAACAATGATTAAAATTCTAAGTGTCTCTCTTCAGCAATAATAATCTTGAGAGAACTTAACCACTTGAAAACAGTGAAAATATTTTTTAAATGCAAGTGAACCACAATAACTGCAGCGACCAGAGAAGAATCCCCTCCTTTTTCTTATACACACCAACATTTTCTTTTGCAAATCTCATTGAAGTGAGTCTATTTCTTCATCTGATGTCTAGAAACTACTTGACTGATTTTCATCAACATTGGAGGTGACAAGACGGCTTTATATATGCAGCCATTCTCTAATTCATATGAATACTTTGTTCATTCCTTGAATCTACCATCTACTCCTGTCAGTGCAAACACCATTAAATACTTCTATGCTGAGACTTTCACAGTTGAGAGGCATTAATATGTCTATAGGATTAATATTCTTTATATCATATGAACAGTGGAGGAAAGGTCTACATTTATACAGATTTCTTTACTCACTTCTAAAAATCCCAACTAATACCACAGCTTGGCATTAATAAAAGATTTCCAAGTTTTATGTCCCAAAAATGCAATCTTTATCTCAGGCCTATAATGAGGATTAAAGGTGATAATGAAAAAAAGAGTACTTAGCACTGTTCCTGAGACATAGTAGCCACTCAATAAATGTTAGTTCTCAAAACAAAGATGATGTCCAATTTCACTCTCTTCAAATGATTGTGTTAATTTTAAGAGTGCTTATAAAAAATTCCTTGAAGTCATTTAAAAGAGAAGCACTATCTCACTTTATTGACATTATTGTCACCTACTCCCAAACTTACTGATTTTTTTTAAAACTTGGAGTAGGCTTCCCTTAATTGGAGTTATTAGTATTTTAACAATAAGTAGTTGTAGATTCCTAAATGGTGGCCTAAAGCAGGTTGAGAAAGGGATGCATAGTTAGAAGTAGAATAATAGTTTACTGATGACCTTCATTAAGTCTTTACTCTTTTCTCAGCAAAGCTAGAGGAAACCAAAGTCATAGAACATCTGAACTCTGTCCAAACATCGGTCATATTTCAAAATTTCAGGTTAGAATGCATAATATATTAATGCTCTACAACTTTATTGTGTTCACTTTAAAATTTGTATTAAGTAGATTGCTACATTATGGTAATGTACTAAATTACCTAAAGCAAAGTAATACAATGATTAACTGACTATAAACATTGGTTTATGGTCAGTTTATAAAGTATTACAATGATTAATATTATGCATTTTCATAACAGTAGAAAATTGCAGGATGAAATATCTGTGGATTGACTCAGTGCCATTAGGAATAATAAAACAGTGGTATAACTCAGTCTCGAGTTACATCTTGAGAGTAAACTTTGTTTTAAATCTTCTCCCTAAGTGGTCGGGAAATTCATTAATTTAAAATGCCCAATGCTTGCCAGACACAACATTGAGAATACAAGCGTTCATACAAATATATCAGGCAAACTAGGGCTTAACTAAAGTTTTTTAAGCATTTTTCTTCAATGTTTTGTGGAAGAACAATGAGAAAACATCAGTTTTATTTGTTATGTTCTCTTAATGATTACAAAAGTAAGTAAAATGGGTATATTCAAGATTCAGGTTTTGCCTTCTTTCAAAAATAGGTTTGAATGAGTTGCAACTTTCAAAAATAATCTCTCAGATCTAGAGAAGCCTAGCTCATCTGTTCTACAACACAATGTACTAGACTGAGTCTTTGTGGAGAAACCAGACAACACCAAGAAAAAAGAAAGAGTTATAAGTTTATATTGTTCTATTGCGGCAAAGGGTTGGAATGTAGGTAGGCACCAATCAAAGGATTTGGGCCTCAGGGAGGAGGAAGTCTATAGAATTCCACTGAAGAATGCTGCAGCAGAATTGTCTAGCTTTGACTTCTCACCTTGCCAGAGAACTGCTGTATAATCTTAGGCCGATTACCTTACTTTCCTCATCTCTAAAATGGATATAATATCTCTGTTTTGAATGGATTAAATAAAAATTGTGAAGTGACTGGCCCATAATAGACAATCAATAAATCACAGTTATTTTTATGAACATTATCATTATATGTATTACTAGTTGCTTATAACTAGTTGGTTATTACTGAATTCTAATGTCCCAGTAGAAAAAAAAGTAAAGTGAAAATTGGTATGGGCCCAGTCTAAGAATGCTGGCTGGCGAAAATGATATGACCTTGAGAAATTGTGCAAGAGCCTTAAATACATATGTTGATAATTTTATATTGCAGAGCCTCAGACTTCCCATGATGATATCTGCCAAGTCTTTAGAAGAGTGTATGGAGTGTTCAAGAACCTTTCCTGAAACAACTTCTATTACAGACACTGCTTCTTCATGGTTATTCCATCAGACTGCAATCACTTATATGTTTTTTTCCACTCTTCCTTATATTATGAGCACTTTTCTCCTAGGGGTTCATCTCTTTAATAATCATAGCTCCCAGCACAATTGTAGGCTTATATTAGATGCTCAATAAAGATGAGTTAACATGTAAAGTAATGAATAAGTAAGAAAAAATAGAATAGTTTTGAATTAATGCATGTTACTGCTACTGTAAATTTAATGTTTTCATTTCTATTACTATTTATATATAAATTTAATTAATTTTTAACTTTCTTTGCCATCCATATATCTATTTATCTGCTCATTTGAAAATCTCTTTCCTGTTTCCTATTATTCAAAATATTAAAAGCAAATATTACTTAAATATTTAAATCACTTTTTCCATGTTAAGTTTCTCAGGATGCAGAATGTTGCTGTACACTGAGAAATATTAGGCTATACAAAATGGCTACTATAATGTAATGTTCTAGAAAATGACAAAAGTCAAACCCATTGGTTTTTGCTGCCAACACAAATTTGTCAATGTAATTAATGCCCTTTAGCCTGGGAGGGTTGTATGACAGGAAAAATGGCATCAAAGCCATTTTTATTTAAAAAATAAATGTAATATTACTTGATAATAAGGGAGCTACATAAGCAAAAATCTTAGAATTTTCTTTTTCTTTTTTTTCCTTAGTTTCACATCTTTCTACATAGTATCCAAATCCCAGTTGTTGATACTAATTTTCTTCCTTTCTTACCCTTAACAAATTTGGAGACAAAGTTAATATCATTAGTAGTATGTAAACTAATTCCTAAAGCAAAAGTCTCTAAAAGTGTGATCCATGTCCCATTTTTTATTGGTCTGCAATGAGGTAAGCATAGAAATTTTAATCACCTCCACGCATACCTTCAATGAGCAACATGTACAGTTTTTTGAGACTCTTCTCTCTTTTCCTGTTTTTTTTTCTGATTGCATTTATAAAAATGCAATTTTGTGTTTGTTGAATCTGATGATAAAAAATGAGAAAACACCACATATTCTCACTCATAGGTGGGAATTGAACAATGAGATCACATGGACACAGGAAGGGGAATATCACACTCTGGGGACTGTTGTCGGTTGGGGGAGGGGGGAGGGATAGCATCGGGAGATACACCTAATGCTAGATGACGAGTTAGTGGGTGCAGCGCACCAGCATGGCTCATGTATACATATGTAACTAACCTGCACAATGTGCACATGTACCCTAAAACTTAAAGTATAATAAAAAAAAAATGAGGTTCGTATTTTGTATATCTGTTCTTTTAAAGTTTATTTTCTAAGTAATTCATCTTCATTGTATTTCATAAAAGTGTCAGTCTGTGACAGATTGGAAACAACAGAGAGAAGAAAAAGAAAGCTAGTCCTCCACCACAGATAGTTTGAGAACCACCATCCTAGAGCATGGTGGCCTTTTCCTCACATTATATATTTTCTTTAAAAAATATTTTAACTTATTAAATAATATGCAATGCTTTTTTTTTTTTTTACCTTCTCCAGGTGCTGCATTCCATTTGTTATTTGTGTGGTCTTTACAGATGTTTCTTTAACAAATTGTAAAGCATCAAGACTGAATTTAACAGCAACAACAACCAAAAAAACAAATATGACAATATTATGTCCTGCTTAAAATGCATGAGTAGCATCTCCTTACACATATCTTTAATGCTTTTGAAGGCTTAAAGTTCCCTCCAATAACTGCTTCTGATTTTTGTTTTTGTTTTTGTTTTTTGAGATGGAGTCTCGCTCTGTCACCCAGGCTGGAGTGCAGTGGTGCGATCTCGGCTCACCACAACCTCTGCCCCTGGGTTCAAGTGATTTTCCTACCTCAGCCTCCTGAGTAGCTGGGATTACAGGCATGCGCCACCACACCCGGCTAATTTTTTCTATTTTTAGTAGAGATGGGGTTTCTCCATGTTGGTCAGGCTGTTCTTGAACTGCTGACCTCAGGTAATCTGCCCACCTTGGCCTCCGAAATTGCTGGGATTACAAGCGCGATCCACTGTGCCCGGCCTGTTTCTGATTACTTTTTAACCTGATCTCTAGCTTTCCACTCCAGACCATAGACATGTGCTCTCATCTCCAGGTCTCTGAACATATACTTTACTCTCTCATGGAACCCTCGTCTGTCTCTCTCTTTCTAAACACACACACACACACGCACACACGCACACACGTGCATATATATATACACATATATATACATATATATATATATACACATATATATACATATATATATACACACACACACACACACGATTCACACTTGCTGATACCCACTCTCTCGAGGTCTTTAGGTGTCACACTACAGGGAACTTTATCCTGTGTCTTTGATCTCTTACTTGTGCTATTAGTACTGTTTTCTTTTCATCAAACTTACTATATTTGTAAAATATTTTAATAGCTTTTTTTCCCTGGATTATAGTTTTGGTAGGTCAACAAACCAGTTTTTGCCTTTGCTTTCATATTCCTAGAACTGAGGACACTGTGTGACACACAGTGGGTTCTCTGTATTTAGAAAAGCAAAAAGTGTATAAAAGAATGTGTGAAGTGGTAATTTATAATGACAAATTCTCATAAGTGCTTTTGTTGCTTCATATCCCTCTGCAATACCCCACATAAAAAGCCATTATAATAATATTAGTAACTTACAGAAAGAATACCATAACCAAGGGGTCTTATTTTGTCTTATCATTATTAATACTTAGATCTTCTCTCTATAGTACTTGCTGTACAAATAAGTCTATTAAAAAATTCAGTTTGTCATTTCTGACATTTTATTTTTCCAACTTATTAAGTGTATTGAAAATTTAAATTCTGTTCCTCAATATGGTACAAAAACTTACTTATTAAGGCCACCATCAATGGAAAGGTTTAATAAAACCTCTGGAATTCAGGGTAGTTTGATCTTAATTTAAAATTGAACTCTGTGTAACTCCATTATTTCAGGTTCATTTACACTAACTTCAACTGCAGTTTAATCCTCAGTGCATTGCTTTTTTTTGCATTGGTCTTTTAAAATCATGCCTATTTTCTTTAATTCAGTTATTAATTTAATAGTTAACTCAAAAATATGTTTTTATTGCCCATCTACCAGGAGCAAGACACTTTAATAAGGATTTTCACATAAACTTCATGCTCATGGTTCCCCTCTAAGGCTGTTTCTATTATTTCTGAGAGCTAAATCCTAGAATGATTAAGTAATTTGTATGAAAACAAGTAGCTAAACTCTAGGAGAGTCACAATTCAAACACAAGTTGTCTGACTTCATACCTAATACTGTTTCAAGTGCTCTTCTTATCATCATCACTGATATTTTCTAAAAATGCATATGACTTTTTCAGAAGTTCTTTTGAGATTATAAGAATCTGAAGTAATCGCCCTCACATTATAATCTAAAAATCACTCAGCACATTCAGTAAACCAATTGGAAATCAATTGAAAGCAAAACATAAAAGAAAATGATTTGTACATAGGTAATTTTTTGGTAAAAAATTAATAATGGCTGACTGAGTCACATGTTAGCATGGCTGGCTTGATGGAAAGGAGCAATAGTTTAACTTACTCATAAGTCAAGTAAGTTGGCTTAATGACAGTGGGGAACAGCATACCCATACAATTTAAATTCAAACTTATGTTAATAGTTCTCAAAGCAGGACATCTAGAAACCTCTATATTTCTTTCAAGTGTAGTAGTATACCAAATGTGAGACACAGATGGATTTACTTGGTTTACTTTCCTATCCTATGTGACATTAATATTAGTCTTTGTGACAGGCCCATCAACTCTATTCCCCCTTCTACTTGAGTATAAAGGAAAAGAAAGGCACCTGTAGGGAATGTGCTTTCCTGTTACATGGAGGCCACTTACAAAGAAAGATTTCCAAAGAAAGTGGTGTCCCTGCCCACAGAAATTGACGTAACTCAAGTTCTATAATCTAAGAATGTTTGTTCAGTTGCTTAGAACTTATTGCAAAGGTGACCAAATTAAGTATCTAATCATTCCTCCACCCATCAAGTTTTATCTTGCACAGCCTATTAGGTGGCCAGCTGTGTCACCAATGTGTGTTATTGACCACAGGTAGGGTTAGATAGGAGAGTCTAGTTGGTCACAAATAATAGTTTAAATATGTAGCCTTCAGTTATTTGCCATTACACATGAAAGAAACTCTCATAACACATCTGTAGAAACCCTAATCATTTAAGCCAGCAATTATGGATAATCTCTTAAACAAAAATCTATTAATTTCATTACATTTGCTCATATAGATTAATCACCACTCACCTTTATATCAAATAAAAATGATGGTGTTAAAATCAATAAATGAAATACCCCTCAAACTATCAAGTAGATGCCTAATTTAGAATATATTTTTTCCTCTCGTTACATGTCTTTTTGTCCATAAGAATAAAAATCCTCTTATAAGGAAACCTCACAATATATAAACAAATAACCAGAAATTTCAACTAAGTTATGTTGTAATAAGGCAGAATGGCTGTTGCAAAAGGTACAAATGTTCTTCAGAATAACATTTACATGAAGTGGGTTTTGATTGTTGCTTTGATCACAGGGTTAGAAGTGATGAAGGAGGAAATCTTACCTACTACACAGACTGAGTGTGGAAACCTGTATTAAGCAATCTGATAAGCCTAAGTAGAGAACATTAAGTCTCTAGAAATACCTTGCACATATACCTGAAATAGCAGAAAACAGAAATCTTCAGCCTTGCATAAATATATTTCCACTTGCAATTTATAAGAGCAATTACTACTATAGGAAAAGATATTTCATAAGGATTAATGACAAGCTAAAGGTAATGATTCCTGCCCTCATGTTAGGCTATCAACTCCCTTCAGAGATGAAACCTAATCAATCTGTCATTATTGAACTGATGTTACATACATAATTCTAAAAAAAACCTACCTCATTTTGATGCCAATAAACTCCTGAAGATACAAGAATACAATCCTCTTCGGCAGGACCACTCTGATTGACTTTGCCCCAAAAATCTGCAGAGAGAAATTTAACAGGCTGACTATAAAGCTAAAATACTTGCCTGTAGCCACATTCACGTTAAAACACTGATTGTCTGAATTGTAAAAGCCACAACTTCTCTGTGACTGGGGTTGTTGTTTGTAACATGGGGTAACAACTGCCTTCATCCACTCAATAAACATTATTTTGGGAGATAATTAAGCACAAGGCACCATCTAAATACTGAAAATACAACTTTGACTAAGGCACAGTCACCATCTTCAGGGATTTTAATCCACTGGGGAAGATATCCAAGTAAGGAAGAAATTACAAAAAGGTCTCAAAACTCTCCCACAACGGGGCAGGGTAGGTGACAGGGAGCATATAACCTTGCCTTTAGAGTAGGTGTGAGAGGTGACCAGAAAAGCTTATCCATAGGAAATGACCTCAGAATAGAAAATAATCAGGCTAATATGCTGGTCTCCCTGGCAGAAGTGATAATACATGCAAATGCTTGGAGGTAATTAAAGAAAAAAGCAACACACTCAAGCCACTGCAAGTTGTCCTGTGTGGCCCATTAATTCAGGGCCTGCATGAAGAGAGATGAGGCTAGAGACATAAGGAGAGACTACAGCATAAAAGTCTCCTGTAAAAAATATGAATAGGTCTTCTTCCGAGAGCAATGGAAAATCATTTGTGGGTTTCAAGAGGAACTGACCTGATCAGATTTTAGGAAGTTAATTTTGGCAGGAGGGAAAGATGGACCCAGCCTCAGCTAAGCCTGCTGGAAAACCAGTACTGCAGCACAGGAAAAATAGAATAGTGGCAAGGGAGATGGAGAGACATTGATAATATCACAGGATAACAAGGCAGTAAGATTTAAAATGTAATGGACATGGAAGAATGGGGAAGAAGGTGCCACTCCCTAAGAGAAGGTGAACAGGAAAAACACAGATTTATAAAGGTAGTTAAGATTTTCACTATGGAACTTGTGAAGTTTTAGGGCAGGACATCCAAATAGAGATGTCTTTTAGATACATAGACAGGGCTCCTCCTGAGGAGAGAATGCTGGGATAGAAATAAATATTTGATATGTATATATTCTGATTGAGGCATTCAAAGTGTATCAAGTTGCCTAAGGGATATAGTCAGATAAGCAGAGACAAAAAGGGAATGCACTGAAAACATAGCTATGTATTTAAAACCATTGAAGTCATGGGAAGAGATAGGAAGTACATGAGGGTATGTAGATGAGATAGGAAGACATTAAGGAGAGAGTGTTGTCATAAAAGTTCTAGTGGAATTTGTTAGTTTTTATTCCCAGCAGTCATTTCTTCTTCTTATGGTGTTACTACATGAACTTTGATATGAGTAAACTCTTCATTCCATTCTCAATCATGCTTTTTAGACTTCACCCCTAGGGTCTAGGAGTTGAATACATGAAATAGGCAAAACCTATTGAAGTTGAATACATGAAATATAAAGTTGAATACATGAAACGTGAAGTTGAATACATGAATACCTATTGGATTTGAATACATGAAATAGGCAAAACCAGTCAGCTCATTCTCTCCTGTCTACAAGACATGTCTACAAAACATGTCTACAAGCTCATTCCCACCTGGCTCAAGAGTGGGCACA
Organism: Pan paniscus; assembly: GCF_029289425.2. Classification (NCBI taxonomy): domain Eukaryota; kingdom Metazoa; phylum Chordata; class Mammalia; order Primates; family Hominidae; genus Pan; species Pan paniscus. Next base: position 18,594,579 of record NC_073255.2, read on the forward strand.
GGACTCAAATCAAGTCGATAGGTGTCAACACAGTTCAATTACAGAATTCTGAGTTACTGGGGAAACAGATTCTTCTGAACTGGTGTTGCAGTTCTGTGAGCCTGAAGTATATAACTTTCCTCCACCGAGTCTGAGAAGAAAGTCAAGACAAAACGTAACCAAGGGGGATAGATCCTACTGACATCACTTGAACCCTTTATCAGCAGGAGGTTACAATTTGAAGATGTTGAAGATGTTCATTCTCCCAAGTTCCTACCAAGAGTCACTATAACAAATAGCTTCATGTTTCCTTATTTTTCTAACTCAAATCTACCTAGAAAACTGCTGCCATCTTGATTTTCTTATTTTCATTATTTTAAACACTTTCTTCTGGCTATAAGATAAATATAAAATTAGGGGGAAATTGAATATTGAAGAAATAACAATAAAAAGCATAAAAATTAGTACAAACCCCACTACTCAAGAATGCTGTTAAAAGTCCAATATAAAAATAGTATTTTAAATTGTATACAATAGTATGATATAACTAATTTTTTAAAAAAACAGATACACACTTCTGCCAAAAACAGAAAAAGACCATAAGGAAATGTGTTAAAATGTCAGTTTAGGCTGTTTTGAATGATAAGAATGTAGATGAATTTTCTTTTTGCTATAAGAGTTAATATGTCTTCTCTGCATATTACATTAAGAATGAATTTCAGTGTTTTCTTCCTTCTCAATATGCAGTGGTTCAGTTCAGCTCTTTCTCTCAGAAACTGGGGAGATCCAAAAATGAGTGTCAGCATCTATAATTCTCCCTCTGTCTCTAAAAAGGCATAAATTTTATAGTTGAAGTTACAAGTACTTCAAGACAAAGCTGGTGTTATAAAAATAAAAAAGTACATAGATATGTATTTACATATGAGATAGATATATATAGATATATAGATATAGATATAGATATAGATATATATCCTACAACAGAACAGTCTCATGCCATTATTAGGTAGGTGTGTGGGATTTAGAAATCTCCAGCCACAAGAGGTAGGTTATGACAACAGACCATGCGTTTCAAAATGTTGTTTTAAACAAGTGAGTGTGTATAAATTTATTGAGGGTTGGATGGTGACATACGGAATTATCTATGTGATTTGAAAAATGAATACTCGGTCAGAGATTGCAGCTCTAGAAATTGTGAGACTAACACCAAGCAGCTTAGGCAAGTAATTTTTGTCTATTTTTGTAAAGTAAGGAGGTTTTTTTTCCTGTTCCTAAAATTAGGAGGAAATAATATTTTGCAGAGCTTAAAATTAGTTCTCTGTTTGAAGCTTTCAATATTTTTCAATGAGAGGAAATTTTTAAATAAATTATATTCTGTAAAATTAAAAATAAACTTCATAGAAAAGTACACTAAAACAAGCCCCAACGTCGTTTTTAAATAAGAAGTTGAACTGTTAATGCAATGACATCTTAATTTACACACAATTCTCTATTTAGCTGTTTGAAACCTAATAATAACATTTGAGCAATAAATTATGTATCAAATGTTTCCTCTTCTGATAGCCCACCAAAATATAGATTCAATGTGTACTACTGCTGAAAGTCCAAGTGAGATTTAAGATGACTCCCAGATATTTTAATTCCATGATATAAATTAATGGCTTCAGCATATATTCTAACATTACACTTCTCTTTACAAGAGTTCTTGCAACAGTTCATGACTTCTAACCAGGGCTGATATTAAATTCATGCTCTGGAGAAACATAATTTTAACCTGTCAAATGCTTCAGATTCTTTCCAAGATAGAACAAGGATTAATTTCATTTAAAGCAATAAAATTCACTGTATAAACAAAACTTTGTAGAAATTCTATGAGATTCACTGACTGACTCTTGAATCAGAGATGCCCTTAGCATGAAGGGGGTATGCTACACTTCTTTTCAGTCTACTTCAGTCCCTCCCACAATCCAGAGACCAGCTTTCCACCAGGTGTCTCAGGATGTTCTCCCCTTTATATATGGGCTTGTCTCAAAAACCAAAGGAAAGTGAGAGTTTTGTTTTGCCTTTTAATGAACACATGATTAAACTATTAGTTATTATTCAGTATGTATATTGTGATTTCAAGACTCCCCCAATAAATAATTCACAATATTTCTTATGCTGCTGTGGAGTAGCTCATTTACAAAAGAGGTGTCTGTAGTGCTTTAGATGGCATTGACTGAAGTACAGCCTTGTGCAACTTTAGGGGGTCCTAGGAAGGGGCTAAGATTACTTTTTTTCAGGCTCTCCTTTCTCTTTAAAGCCTCTGGGTATATTGATCATGTTCAGGCCTCAAATATCAGTGGGGTGTGGAAGGAGGTGAGAGGGAGGTTATTCTACCTTGTAACATAGTTATCCCAAACCTCCTTCTGGAATTTGACTCCTGTTTGAACTTAGGGAGCAATTAAAATACAGTCATGCCAACTCAGCCCCAGCCAAATGCTTTACACTTTTCTACTACAGGAATGCTCATCTCTTAAGCCAAGATTCCAATCCTTGTTTGTCCCTAGGCTGGAAAGCCACATCACTGACACAGCTGTTGAGATGAAGCGGAGATAGTGGAGTGGAGTCTTGACCTTTTACTCACCCTCTAGCACAGCCCATAAAGGGCCTGCATGAAACTTTGGAACTTTCTGAAGCACTGGGTGAAAACCACTAATCTAAAATGTTCTTCCAAAGTCCTTCCGGGTCCTAAATATTTGCATTCTATATAACACCATACTACTGGTTTTTATGAGCAACGTGTTCTTCCTTATTTAGTATGGCCCCTCACATTCAAATATATGGGAGCTGCATTAGGAACCAAATTTCCAATATATTCACTCTGGTTTGGGGACACAATTGTACAGCAGATTGTGGCACCAGATCTCTGATACATCAAAATGTCAAAAATTTGGTTACCTCTTATGGGATAAAGTAGAAGATTATGGTAACAGGTAAATATAAGTAACTCTCAGGAAGCAAAGTTTGCAGGTGTTTCATCTATTGACTATGCCAGCAAATTTTCACTTTCTTTTAAATGAAGATTAGGAAGGCCCCCACCAATATGCTACAGTGCCCTGATGCCTACGTGTACTGCCGAGCAAATACTCAGCTTTGCTCATGTAACTGGACCAGCATATTTGTCTGGAGCTGATGCTGCCCTCTGGCTGCCAATGTGAATTAAATCCTTACAGAAATAACTAAGCTTCATCACAAACAAGCAAGTTCAGTTTTGGAACTGAATCTTTGATAAGGTTCTCTGAGAAGCCCTCATTCTGGATCATGAAGTCAATACTCACTTCATACTCTCTTAACAGTATAGCACTTCTAAAGGGCAACATCTCAGCTCCCTCTGTTTCTAGCACTCAATATTGCCAATGAAAGGAAATTTTTTAAAAAACCATGTTCTGTAAGAATAAAAATAAACAAACTTCATAGAAAATCACAATGAGACAAATTCTTTTACCAGTGTCTCTGGCTTTCACATGTTTTTGCATAATGAAAGGGCTAATATAACATAACAAATCCTAAACTGTTTTCACAAGGAGTGGAAAAAAGATGTGTAAAAGTATGCTCTGTCTTGCTTCCTTCTGTTCACAATGTATCTAAATAAAACAAATGGTGTTCTTGCTCTTTCTGTCTGTTTCCCAATCTGTTTGGATAGTAGCCACCATCCCGCAGCCAACGATAATATCTGACACTTCCTGACATCATGAAAGCCACCATCTGTCTATCACCAAAACCCTGTACTTTTTAAAGACTACTTGGCTTGATCCTTAATGAAGCTTCAAGTTGAATGCACAGATCGCTTTAGAAGGAATACAGGGAATAATTGACACAAGGTATCTGTATAAAATCACGTTCTCATTAGATTCCATTTGAAAACATAAAATGAAATATTAAGGCCCCTTTCAGGCAGAAAAAGCATGGTTTACTTTCAATTGTGTTTCATTTCCGATTTGCCTGTGAAAGTTTAGACAATGTTGAACACCAGGAATAAACCTAAACTAAAGCCTAAGCTTTAAATTCAATATTTTCAGTCTTGTAAAATTAAACAGTTAGACATGACTTTGCAGTTTGTATACTTGAGCTATGAAAAAAGAAGAAAATCCATCAATTATTTTTCCAAGGCTTGAGAAAATCATGCCATTTAAAACTGAATCAACTTCTTCTTTAACACCTGAACGATTATCCAGGAAACAAAAGAAGGTTCTGTATGTCTTCACTTGTAAATGTCACAGGTGAACACAAACAACCCTGTGCTGGCAATGTCAAGTCACTCTTTGTTTTATTAAACTGTTGTACCTCTATGTGTGCAACAAGGGAATTAGTTAACAGGGGAGACTGTGGAAAAATATAATAATTCCTAGGTGATATTAAGTTCTCTCAGAAAAAGTAAAGCTTTCCAGGGAGAAGACAGAATAACAAGTTTCATACACAACTTTCTTGACTGCACTCCAATGTTGTGATTTGTGACATTGATTTCACACTAATGTCTTTCTTTTCTCTCCTTACTCCAATGTTGTCCTGTGGTTCCTTTTAACAACCTCATAAATCCAAATTTTGTGAAGTCATAGATATCTATCTGATAGTCAAAAACGTGTATGTATGTAGAATACACACTATATTCACTTATATATGTATATGTGTGTATGTGTGCATGTATGTATACAGGAAAGAGAATGAGAGCGCTATAGAGGCAGACACAGAGAAACGACGTGTGTGTGTCTGTGTGTGTATGTTTAGATCAGCCATAAGTTTATATCTTAAACTGGGGGAAAGATATGTATAAAGTTCTGTTACAAAGTCCTTATGAGAGTTGAAGTTGCATTTCTCCAGAAAAAAATAGCTTGGTAAAATAAGATTTATCATGTGCTTATGCTATGCTAGGTACATGGTCATGCACTTCATAATTGTCATTTCATTTGATTATATTTGTTGGGCACTATTACTATCCCACTGTTTTGAAGAGGTAATTAAGGCTTATAGATGGTAACTTAACTTGCTGAAGATCCCACAGCTAGTAAGTAATAGATACTGGATTCAAATCAAAATGGTGTGATTCAATGCCTGTGCTCTCTCCCACCACCACTGTACAGTATCCCTTGCTTAGACTGTGTACCCTCATACAGTCTCTAGCTATGAGATTATAAAACTTGGCACAGTAGGGAAAAGGGGGAAAGTGGACATCAAAATATTTTCATCCACATGAGTGACAGCCTTCCAAATCATCATCATGAAAGTCTAAGCACTTATTTTTCCAATTCAGTTGATATTTTGGAAGGGCAAGTGACTCTAAGCCATTTTATCAGCTTTAAAAGAAAAGATCATGTTGCATTTTGCCCCCATATTGGATTTATAGAACAAGCCCCACCTTAGCTGAAAAGCAGCCTCGTTGCTATTCTTTGTCTGTCCACTCTACATCACTACGTTTTCAGATGGACAGTGAAGAATGAATTATCCACTTGAAATAACAGTGAGGGAGGCAGAATGGTTCACTTGAGTAGATAGTCTATCATAACACTAGACTCTTCCTCCACTCAACGCACCGTGATCCTTAAAACCAACAGATGCTTGGGGAGCTGTATTCAACATGTTATCCAAGGTTCTTCCTAAGAACCTTGTCATGGAAATAGCTGTCATTTTTTTCTCCCAAACTAATTCAGAGTAAAGGGTATATCTTCATATCACTGAGTCTTCTACTTTCTGCTTGTCACCTAACCTATTGAAAAAAGAAACATAAAAGTATACACCCTTGAGCTGAAACATTAGCAAAACCTGCAGCTAGTCCTTTTACTGTGTTTGTGTCTTGAATTGTACTGGGACTCTCCATAGACATTTGATTTTATTCATTAGTTTAATAACATTTAATTGCTCCTCATTTGTTACATGCAAACACATTCATTTCATGTTACACTTCCCTCTACTAGAGAATTCAGGCTCATGTTTCGCAACCTGGAGATGGGGCATTGTAGTTTTTAGAATAGAAATAACACATCAGAAAAAAATGAGAGCAGGTTGTTTAAATAAAAAGTGAATAAATTATTCAGACCAGCTGTTTGGATTTGGAAAGAACTTTTCTGTGTTGATTAAAACCTCTTAATTTGTTTTGTGCTGCTGTGAAAGAGCAGGGTGTAAATAAGTTGGGACCAGAATGCCCTTCTCTGTCAGAAGTACTTGGTCCAGCCCAAAAAAATATGGCCACCTCAGAATGTCTTAATCTTTAGAATAATGTAGGAAAGTGAGGGTTTTTTTACTTTAAAAAGATTCATAATGTTAATGAAAAATATAGTTGACATTTTTAAACAATAAAAAAATTTCCAGAGATTACAACATACATATCCTACAGTTAAAAAGAAAGAAAAGAAATGAAATGAAGCTAAACTAATAAATAAATAAATAAATAAATAAATAACACCATAAGGAAATAAATAAAAAGTGACTGCTAATATTTGCCCATCATCATCCTTTATATCCTCACCCTTTAAATCTTAATGCTTCTTTCTACATAGATTATGTTTAGGTTTTTATTAATTCTAGTCTACAAAATGTCTTCAAATAAATGTATTAAATACTAGTCCCTAAGTATTTATTATAAGAAGTATCTTAAGAGATTCTCATTTATATATCTAATATCATAAACTTGACCTTTCTAGCATTCTTTTAAAAAATAACACATAACGGAAGATATTTAAATAAAGTTTTTGTGAGTATAAACTGAAAGCAATAACCTTTCTTTATACTAAATTACTATAGAGTTATCATTCATAGAGCATGACTTTAATTTACTTGTTTAAAATTTTTTTAAAACATAAAAAGCAGAATGATTTTTTAGCCTATTGATGAAAATGGTTTTAAACTTTATACCATAGTAATTATTGTCAATTTTTGCTTCTATAACATTTTTCAATGGTATGCTCACAAGATAAAACACAAAAATTGGTTTCCACAGAGATCTCCTGGAAAAAGCCCTATACCTAATATTCTTGTTTGGAGGAAGAAACTGGGAAAAACATCTGTCATCTCCTCACCAGGTTGTTTTTTGTTTTTTTTTTTTTTTCTACTAAGCTGTTGTACAGAAGCCATTTATTGAGTATGCAGGCTATTTTAACAGTGCCTTGCAGTATAAGGGTGGGCTAGAGAAAAGAAGAAAGAGAGAAAAAGCATTCATTATTCATAAATATTATTCAACATAAACAGCCTCAAAGATATTTATAGAAATACCTAGGGTATAGGGAGCTGTGTTGTGGGCTGTATAACTTTCATTAGTTATGCAAATTTACCCAGGCAAGTTAAATGAAAAAAAAAAAGAGTGCATTAAGAATGTTTATCACATTTGAAAATATGACCTAGCTTTAATATAGTACAGTACTCTTCTGGACATCTATACTTAGACTTCTTAATCACAGGTAGCAAGTAGAAAAGTAAGTACTTTATAGAAAAATACAAGTGCTAGTTTCACTGCTTTCACGGAACCCAGATAAATGTAACAACGTTAAAGGTAAAAAATAAAAAATGTACACTGTTGTACAATGTATACATGTTTATTGCTGGGCATTTAAGAAAATATAGACGACCAAAAGGATAACAGAAAAAGGCTCATAAAACATAAAATATAGGTTTTAGTGTATATTCTTCTAGTGTTTTTCTTTTCTGTAAATTCTCTGAAAAAAGATATATGATCTTAATGGAACATAAATCACAAGGATATGTATCTGTCTGTATATATCTGCTTGACCCAATGTGTCCAAAGAAATCTTTAATTTTGTCTCTGGATAGGCAACTTATCTTTACCATGTTCAATAATTTTATCCTTTAATGAAATTAATGCATATTTCAGTGATTCTAAAGAAAATGTCAATAGTAGACCATTGATTCAATAGTTCTTTATCATTATTTTCTAATTGAAATTTTCTTATTTTTCTCATTGGAATATCTGTCTTCATTTCTCTACTCAAAAATCATAGCATTCTGTCAAAACTCAATTTAAGTCACATATCCTCTATAAAATCTTTAAGCATTGTCCTAGTTTCCTGTGACATCTTGATATTTGTGTGTGTGTGTGTGTGTGTGTGTGTGTGTGTGTGTGTGTGTGTGTATTTTTGTTGTTTTGTTTTGTCTTTTGGCTTCCCAGCATGTGGTAAGGACTCTGACAATGTTACTGTTACTGCCACCATGACAATTTCAGGGTTTTTTCCTAGGTTCCCAATTTATTTTATCCTTTCTCAGCCTCACAGTCTTAGGTTTATTTGCCCACAGAATGACTAATTTCTACTTGTAGGTTTTTTTATTTTCAAAATTTTTTTTTAAAATGTCTTTTTTTTACAACCAAATCAGTTACAAAGTTTAAGTTATGTGGTAACATATAGTTTAAATCTATCATGCAAAACTTTAGTGGCTTTCTTAGCCTAACAGGTTTCTGTCACCCTTGTTTTAATACTCTTTATCCAGAGCTATACATAATAAACAGTAGTAAAAAAAAATTCAAAGACATTATATATTTAGCCTGTCCCCAAATAAGGAAAATCTGAAAGACAGAAGAGCATAATGACTCTTTTGACATTTCCTCATTAACCTTATAAAAATATAAGCTTTATACACTTTTGAATTGATTTCACAACTTATCAATGATTTTCTAAATATAGCCATGTATGTTTTCCATGGAACTGTATTAAAAACCCCTTGCTATTTTAATCTAAATAATTCAATAACCTTGTAACACTACAAAATAAGCAGATAACTTATTATAATGAGATAATGATGATGACTTTTATAGGTTGTGGAATGATCATTATAGAAATTATTACACTTTATACCTTACGCCTTACTGCTAAGAAATTTAAAACAGAAACTAGAATACAAAGTAAAATGTGATAATTTAACTTAAATGTATTCAAAGATGGAATAAATAAATAATGTATATATGTCTATACAATCTTTGGCATTGTTTTTTTGAAAAAATCTTCTTTTCAACAAGTAGATTGAATATCAGAGGTTTTTAATCATGTGTATGCAACAGGTGTCTGTGCTATTATTCTTAAAGAGATAAATGAAACTCTGATTTCAGTGCTGCAGTCAAAATACTGCATCTTGCAAAGTGCATATCACAATTTTAAGTTTCTACAATGTTTTATATTACTTGATTTAATCTATTTAAGCAGTGAAGTACATGGGGGAAGTTCCTTTCCAAATTTTACCTCTCCTAGTATTTTTCTTCCTCAAATACTGTTCCATTTTACAAATCAAAACAATTGCAATGTGGACATCTGAATGCAGACACTCTGATTTGCAAGAAACTACATTTACAAAAACAAAACGCCAGGAAATGTGAGAGGGAAAAGAGCTGCCACCCAGAATCCTGTAGCTAAGCAACGGGATGTCTTCTCTTCAGTAACCAAATTATCCAATCACCCCCTGTGGGCCCCAGAGCTCTATAGGATTTCCATCGTTTGACTTTAACTTAAGCCGTTTCTGGGCTCTTTAACCTCAGGCAATCAACCGTATGTTGTCAAGTTTTTGGGGTATGAATTTCCATCTCAAAATTGGTCACAGCAGTCCTTCTGGAGGTTCTAGTCTCTAACAAACCATCTTATGGAATACTTAGTAGAACTGATCAAAATAACATGAATGAAACAATATAGGTATTCATGAATAAGAGCAGCTACAATGAATGAGGATTGATTATAAGTAAGATGAGTTATTATTCAAAGTCCCAATGAATTTCTTTCCACATGGAGATTTTCCAGTGTTAAACGTAAGAAAGGGTGCTTATTCCTAAATGTATGTATTAGTGACATAATTGCTTGTAATAGCCCACCAATGAAATTATTTTCTAAGAGAAAGCACCCTAACTAAGCAATCATGGTTTGTTTTTTGGTTTTTGGTTTGTGTTGTTGTTGTTGTTGTTTTTAGTTCTGGAAAATACCTTTAGAAATGTATACATATGCCAGACACCTAGGACTTCTGGAACCTGGCAAACCACCTTTTTTTAGGAACAATGCCATCATAACAGATGGGTGTTAGTGTAGGCATGCCAGGGAATCAAAATGTACATCACGTTCCACTACAAGGGGGCAGAATCTCATCCAGAAATACCCGTCTGTGCCACTGGCTAAAGGAATATTCCATTGCAACTCTACCTTACAGCCAGCACTTAAAACGATAATTTCTAAAGCCATAAAACAGATTCCCCTCCCCCACACTTTTTTGGCTTTTGAGTGTAAGGATTCACATTCTGCTGGGAAAAGTAGAACCGGAGCCATTGAAATGAAAGTTTAAGCAGTAAAAATGCTATTATGGCCCATTTCATTTTTCAGCTGAATGGCTCACCTAAATAGAAAATCCATTTTTGTGGAAGCAGGCATATAATTTCTGTTAAATAGAACCTGGAAGGTCCTTTCTGACTTAACAATTATTTCGAAGTATTTTTTCCACTTTTTGGAACCTGTAGAAATCCATTTTAAAGTGAGAATAGTTTCACTAGAACTGCCCTACTGAACAGAGTTATACTGACAGCCATAACTAAATTGATTGCACAGAACCCATCCTTTGGTGCAAGGATGTTCACCAACTGCAGTCTTAAATAAGCTATTTGCAGAGGTTCTGGCTTTGACTGGAGTATAACAGAAACATTTCGTGAAATAATAGAAATTGAGCCTTTATGTTGTTGGTTTCCTGTCTGCCTTGAATATATGAATTCGTAACAACTACCAAAGCAATCTTTCATTTTTTTTTTCTTTTTTTGAGACCGAGTCTCGTTCTGTAGTCCAGGCTGGAGTGCAGTGGCGGGATGTCCACTCACTGCAAGCTCCACCTCCCGGGTTAAAGCCATTCTCCTGCCTCAGCCTGCTGAGTAGCTGAGACTACAGGCACTCCCCACCACACCCGGCTTATTTTTTGTATTTTTAGTAGAGATGGGGTTTCACCGTGTTAGCCAGGATGGTCTCGATCTCCTGACCTCGTGATCTGCCTGCCTCGGCCTCCCAAAGTGCTGGTATTACAGGCGTGAGCCACCACGCCAGGCCACAATCTTTCATTTTTATAATAAATCATTCATGTGTAATTGGTTTTATTCTGATCATGAGGCTGAAACTAAATGTTTTGGTCTTGGGTGATAATGGAAGCTTAAAGGTAATATCAACTACAAAGAGAGTTTTTAAACGTTTGGCCTGAATATTATCAGCTTAAAATTTGCACTATTCTGTACCTGTTTCCCTTACATATCAATTACTACTATATCACATTTCATTGGGTAGGAATAATCAATATTTTCATTAAATTACTTTAAGAGATCATCAATTAATATACATTTTCTAATAATTATTAACATAAACACTTTTTAAGTTGTATTTTAATGCAAACTAAAGAGCTTTAGATACATTCTGAGTCACAGAATAATATCAAGCAGCATAATTTTATGTCAATCCCCACAAATCATATAGCCTTAAAGATGACTTTTTAAATTTGTGATTTTTTTTCTTTTAGTTCTGCAGGATTTTTTTTTTGTTCTTATTGTTGTTAATAAGGAATAACATCTCTTTTCATAATTATAGCAACAAAGTTTAGTTAAACAAATTCATCAGATTTTAGTAAATGATAGCATTCTAACTCTCAAAACAGTTATCCCTAAATATATTTGGTACATGTTGTAAAACTATATTTATTGTCAAGAGAAAATGAAATCTGGTTATTAAGATATATCAAGACTCTCCACTTTTTAAATTAAGAATAAATCAATTATTCCTGGTGGAATTTCCAAAACTAATACTTCACCCATCAACCTAATTAGTAATTAAATATATCAATAGCATTGAAAAGAAATATGGCATATTAGTTAAGATGCATGAACTATATAAAGGTACAATTCTCTTTTTAAATGCACATATCCCAACAAAATTTCTTTCACAATATGGCTATAAAATCATATGGTGATTAACAACTGTAAAACTAGACAAAATTTTTTCACTGTTTTCAGAATATATTACTCCTTTTGGTAAACTGCTGTGGAAAAAAAAGTGCAGCTGTCACATTCACAAAGTTATCTCCCATTGGCTATGAGAATTATCTAAATGTTACTAGCTTTCATTTGCTCTTGTCATCTGCAAATGTGCCAAGTCGACTAGCCTTTCTATTAAAATAAAGACTACCTTAGCCAAACAAGAAATTGGACAGATTCTCAGCTTTGTCTGAAAACATGTAGAGGAAAAATACACTAATGGAAGCAGCATGATTCTTCATTATGGACCCCTCCAGGTCTTGAAAATCATCCAAGGAGCTATGTCATCAAATGTTGAAAATCTTCCAAGGATCCCTTCACACACACCCTTTTTAAGTGGTGAGTTCCAATCAAATGTTTTCTCCATTGAACATGGAGAGAGGGGTTTCTGAAATTAGGCCCATTTTCTAAATCTTGCCCAAGTTCTATCCGAGCATTGACAAAAGATCCAATATAATATTGTTGTCACTCTTTAAGGATGGAAGAACACCTCCAAGGAAGAAGCACCTTATTGTCATGATTTTCAAGGACACATCTTGCCTATTATTTGATGGTGAATTCTGTCTTTGTTTATGTGTATACGTGTGTGTGTGTGTGTATACACACATATATACACACGTATGTGTATTTATGTATTTCCTTCAGTCTTGAGGAATGGGAATATTCCAAGGTCTCTTTCTGTCAAGCATCCCTTCACACTTATACAGACATCATAGATGTCACCTTTTTTAGTACAAATATATTTCCAAATAGGAGCCTTCAGGATATGAAAAAATTTTGCCAACAAGGCATAACTCCCAATTTTATTGCTTTTATTTTGAAGTTGCATTTATGTTTCAAGTACTGTAATGCATTTTAAGCACCAGATAAATAATATAGTATTTATCCATATGCAGCAGAATATTATGAACCATCCATTATAATGTTTATTTATATACATTCAGATAGTTTCTACTTATTCCTTACTTTTCTAAATGAAATTAATCAAATAATAAAAATTGGAATAGGAAAGGAAAATTATGAAATTATACACCATAAGTTAAAAAATTGAACTTGAGATAGAGTCGCTGGACAGAAAAGAGCAGTTTGCAAGTGTCCTGAGATCATAGCAAGAGAACCTAGGCTCTGGATAGACCCAAAAGTGCTGATGTCAATAATGTCAGAATACATATTCTCAAGGAAAGAGTAAAGCCATCAGTATTGTCTCAAAGTCACTTCCAGAACCACAGTGTGCCTCCCGTTTGGTTGTCTTTGTTTTTTGGTAGCAATTTGCTCTTCAGAATCTAAAACCACAGTGGTACTTTGAATTTGCGTAAGTTGCTTTTCTGCTCCTATGTAAGAGTGTCCAGGTAACAAGTTTTGACAGAGGTTTTAGAGCATCCAGCTGAGCACAGGTAAATTAATCAATTTTGCATGAGGTGACATTTGGAAGATCAAAGCATTCAAGATTGACAAGAATGAAGCAAATATAGTATCCAAAAGACTAAGCCATTGATGGAATAAGGTTATCTTTAAGATACCTGCTAAAATTGGTGATTAAAAACTTTTTCTTTAAAATTTGGGAAGTCATGGTAAGATATCTTTTTTTCTTTAACATGGCTTAATTCATATCCTTAGTAGTATAATTAGTCATTTGGAGCTTCTATTTCACCTTTGAGGATTATTCAGAGTAAAAGCTATGGAAATTTAGAAAATTGTGACAAAAAGAAAATATGAGTCAGAATCCCACTGCCCCGGCACTACTACTTTGATATACTTGCTTTCATTCTCATGTTTTATATGGTTGTAATCATATTATGTTGCTGTCTGAATCTTTTTTTCTACTTACTATCAAAATCATTTAACATTTTGCTCATTTTTCGCAATGATACTTTTTAATTACTGCCTAATACTCTATTAAGTGAATATGTCACTGGATATTAAATGATCGCTTTTTCATATTGTTTAACATTTAGCTTTTATAAGTAACAGACTTGTCAGTAATTGAATTTCCTTCCTCATTTTTTAAAAATACAATTTTGTTTGGAAATAATTTTAAATTTATAGAAAAATGGCAAAGAGAGTAGAAAGAGCTCCCTACCCACTCCTCACCTGAACTTCAGGTACTCCTAATATTATCATATTACATTTTCAGGGTTCACTTGTCAAAACTAAAAAAAACCAACATTGGGACATTAATATTAACATTAAACTCCATACATTATTAGAATTTCACCAGTTTCTCCAAATAATTTATTTTTAATGGTGCTGTACATTGGTAAGGAAGAAAAAGTAACTAGACCATGACTATATAAAGCTACCAGAAGACAAAAATGGCCTTTCAGGTTATTTTGATCAGTTTTTATGTTGCTTATCAAAAGATCAATAATCGCCATTACTTTTTAAGACCAGATATTTTTATTCTAAAAATCTAATAATTAGTAAAAAGAAATAGGTACTATTAAATAAACTTTAAAAGTACAGATATGTTCCTATTCAAATTCAAATTTCTAAAATGTGATCTAGGAAAAAATATTCAGCGATATGTGAATACATTTTGGTGTATGTTTGTGCAGATAGGCAATCTTTATTAAACCCCAATTACTTGCTCAACCCTTTTCCAGGCACTGCAAAAGGAAAATAAAATATATATAAAATACTTGACTCTTTTCTCAGAAGCTTAAAAATCTGAAAGACATTAAACAATACTATGCTCAAAGATATATACTAAAAAAGATGTACACAAAGTATCTTACAGAAAAAGGAAAAATTTTACCAGAATTTCTGAACTTTCTTTGGAGTTATGTTAACAATTTCTAATAATTATCAAGTTATCGAATGCTTACTGTGTGACATCAACTGCTGGGCAATTTATTTACTCTCCAAACAACTGACAACATATAGCTCTACAAAAACAGCTAATTCAGTCCCCCCAGTTCAATGAATTGCAGGCCTTGGTGCAAATTTCTGGATCAGAATGAAAACTGGTGGGCCCCAGGAAGATGCATCTGACAGAAAAATAATAATGACTATTATTTATTGAGCACTTATTCCGTCCCAGGCATGTTTTTATGTACTTCACATGTATTTACTAATATAATCCTCTTGACAATCCTATGATGCAAGATCTACTATTAGCTTCATTTAAAGTTGAAGAAACTGTATCACAGAAAGTTACGTAATTGTCCAAGGATGCTACAGTAGTAAGTAGAGAAGTCGGAATTCAAACCAAGGCTGTCTGATTCTAGAGACTGGGCCCATGACTATCCCTCATGCTGGAGAGTAGAAACTGGGAGGTGGGGGAACTTAGAGGGAAGAAGCCATCAGACAAAAGGGAAATGAAATTAATTGACTAAGTTCAAGAGATCTATTGTACAACATGGTGACTACCATTAATAACAATGTGAGAAATTAATTGGCTGAAATGAAGTGGATGCCTTTGAAATGTAGGTAAGAATGATTAGATTTGAGACAAATGTATACCAAATTGTATCTAATTTTCACAATAATATAATAATCAATAGAAAATTAGAATGCTACTTTGATCATGTAAAGCCTTGGGTTTAAAATTACATGGATTCTCCTTCTGTTTCATATGTCTCCTCTTGATTTAGCCTGTTTTTTGTTTCTCTTAAAGAGATGGGGGTCCTGCTATGTTGTGCAGACTGGCCTTGAACTTCTGGCCTCAAAGAGATCCTTCCACCTCAGCCTCCAGAATAGCTAGGACCATAGGAATGCAACACTGCACCTGGCCTGGCCTGTTTTTATAGTATTAACAAACAAAAGATATACACTGTACCATTTTCACTTGTAGCCAAATAATGTAACAGCAATTACAGACAGTAATTTAACTAACCTTAGATCTATTTTCACATGTTCATAACATCTGTCCTTTTGTTTTTAATGTGTTTTCCAGGCCATTTTGAAAATACTCACTATATCTATGTTTTAAATTCTGTCCATTTGGTAAGAATCTAAATAGTTGTTCTTGGAGCCCCCTTCCCCTTGGAACATTCTTCACCATTTAATCTTTCAGTGCCTATGCAGTGCTAGCCATTTCTGTGGATCCACAAGGCAAGTAGTTACAGGTATGATCCTATCACTTGCCCAGGTTTACCCAGAGCAGTTTGCCACTTGACAATTCTCATGATATAAAAAACAAAGGAAGCTTTAAAGCACCAGGCTCCACTATCAAGGCACTCTGTTTTCTTTTTGTTTTTAATTTAAATTTCGATTTTCTGATCTGGCTGTTTAGGTTTGCAATAGTAATCAGGTATTTGTCAAAGTATTTTTTAGTACTATGCTAATTTCAAATAATTTTTAGTTATGTTCAATGTTTTTCCTATTATTTTTATTAAGAAGCTGAAAGGGGATGTTTTTAATAGTATCTAATGTTTAAATAGCCCAAATTTTATTTTCTTGTCTCTGCAATGTTCAGAAAAGTAGAACACATCATTATGCATGCAATGTAATGATCATCAGTATCACTGAAGCTCACATTTACTGAGCAAGTAAAATATGTTTTACAGATGCTAATTTAATCCTCACAATAACCCTTTCAGGTAACTACTATTTTCATCGCATTTTTCAGATTAAGCTATAAACTGAGGTACTGAGGTAAAGTGCCAAAAATTACACATCTATTATAGAGCCAGACTTTAACGCAAGCATTTTGATTCCACAGCCCAATAGTTAAATGTATCACAACCATTTTACTCAATGTGTAATAGAAGGAAGTTCCTTGACTAATATATTGATTATTGAAATAATTTACAAAAGTATACAAACAGTAAATATTATGCACACATTTAGAGAGAGAGTGGGAGAGTTCAAACTTTTCCGAAACTCACAGATGTTGACTTGATTCATAGCCAACGTTATATTTTTTCAATTGCCCAGTTGTTTGTCTAACCTAGCATCCCTGTAAAGCCACTGTCATAGGAACCACTGTGAAAGGTGTTATCCAAACGCATCAATGGGTTTATAATGCTCTCAGTGTTTACTTAAAACTGATAAACAAATTTGATTCCATAAGTACGATCTCATCTGTTAATATTTCACTTTTAGTGGTCTTTATAGGGGCACATTTATTGCTTGAGTATTTGTGAAATAATATATTGCATGTAAGTTAAAGTGTCGTCTAGTGTGCATATTGCTTCAAAGACATCAAATGCTGCTTGTGTGTATGTGAAACACATCTGGGATTTATTGATAGTTTTTTTTTTTTCAGGTAACTGTCATCCTATATGCGTTCTACTTATTTTTATTGATAGATTCTGCGGTTAAAATAAAATAAAATCTGTTTACTATTTAGAACATGGTTCAATGAATGTATATATTATTCTGTTGTATTTTCTTTTAATGTAATCAGCCAAAAACTACAAATCAAAAAGTGTTTGCTCGTGGGGTATTGTTTTGCTTCTAAATTTCCCAGTAATCTAGATACAGGCAATAGGCAGCTGTAATAAAAATTAATAGTAAAAGATACTTTTCAGAGTTGAACTAACTAGGACACTGTATTTGGGTTGACTTTCATACCAGGTCCCTGGAGGCGGGACTTCCACAGAATAGATGATATACAATAAAAGTCTTTAGAGTATTCTTGCTAGTGACAGTACAAGGAGATGCTTTAATAAACCCTTGAAATCAAATTTTTTTGGCTTGGACAATAAGCAGTTGTAAAAAATTGGGCAAATCATTGAGTATTTTAAAATCTTCATGATTCTTTTAAATCTTAGTTTCTTACTTATATAATGGTAATAAAACTGAAAGGCAGGTGTAAAGATGTAATGAAATCATACATGTGAAATACCTAGCCAAATGTTATTTCCTGGAAATTAGGAAATATTCCACATCCTGGAAATTCCCAAATGTTCAATATCCTGCAAATTAAGAGTTGGGGTATTAAAATAAAGATCACAATATTAGCTGCCATTGCTTGAGCTTAAATTATTGCTCTGTTCTTTCTTAGCTGTGTGACCTCAGGATTTTATAGCCCTCAGAAGAGTGTTCAATAAGATCAACATCGAACAATGTCACTACTTCTCTGCATTTTACTCATTACCAACAAACCCATCCCAACATCTCCTGTCCTTCTCCCTGTCCTCTCGCCAATTTTTTCTTCTTCTCCCTTTCCAGAACAGCAACAAAAAGATACAAACTAAAACACAGAAAACTGCCCTATTCCCCCAAACACAGTCCAACCCTGGCACTTGTGCCTCATCAACAAAAGTTGTGCAATTGTAATCTCCTGTAATTCATTCTCTTCTGGCCAGATGTTTTATTTGGTGTCACCACTGGACAGATCAAGTAAAAACAATACTTACAATCCAGGCTGATGGCCTAGGAAACAAACATCACATGACTTACAATTAGAGAGTTTAACAATTGGAAAACTGATGCCAACTTGTAAAGAAATGCATACCTACTGAATACTACTTGACAATGCATTCTTTAAAACAAATCTTTCCAAATCTGTCCACTTCAGCTTCAGCTTTTATTTTTCAAAGCACAATATTCTTACACATAACCTTGAAAAAGAAAAGATGGGCCACAGTATCTGTTTACTTAAGAGAAGTTAAATGGTGCATGTAACATCTCTGTTACACAGTATACAACAGTGACTGACTTTAGCCTTTAAATTACATTTATCATTTGTTTTGACTGCAAAGTGATTTATACTTATTTATGGTGGTTTACAGCAGATTATGCCCTTCAGTTTTTAACTAACATCAAAAAATAAAGACATTGCAGTAAAACAAAGAACGCCTCCATTAGCCAAATACCAAAGAGAGAGTTAGCCTACAACTTCTAGCATTACAAACATTTACAGAGAACATAACGCTAAAAGGTGACTGCTGGATTTTTCCATTACTTGCTCTCTTTCTTTCTTCATACTTATTGGAAAAAGTGTAAGCTTTGATTCAGCTTGTGTTAAGTACAAATCCCAGCTCCGTTGCTTAATAATTTTGTGGCCGTTGGCTAAATAACCTGTCTATGCCTCAGATTCCTTATCTATAAAATGGAAATAGCAATTATAAGTAACTTTCTGAGAAAACTGTGTAGAGGATTAAATGAGACAATACATGTAAAGTTTTTAAACAATAATTGAGATACAGTAAGTGCTCAATAGATGTTAGTTATTAACACCTTAAATAATAGTTCTTCTAAAAAATGTGTGCTGTCTATTCAACACAGAAACTTACCTACCTTGCAAGGGCAAGAGAAGAGCAATGAATTAAACCACCAGGAAACGTCAACAAGGTAATTCTTGGTACTCTTTACCAAAAGTTCAATTAGTTCTCTATTCTAAAATCATAACGGAGTGGCAGGAGTGAAATGAATAACTCAGAAAGATCCCTCTGGTGGTATTTGAACAACAATATGAAATAAATCTCATAAATAAATATAAAATTACGTCAACAATAAAAAAGAAAGATGATGAGGATCTAAATGCAGACAGCAGCCTTAATTACGGAAAGAATGGGAGAAATATGAGAAGAATAAAAGGGACAGACTACACAAGTATATCACTAATATAACATGGGTGGTACCAAATAAATTCAATTATATTGTTATTTTTAAAGCTTTCCAGAGCAGGAACCCATCTTATTTGCTCTAGTGCATAATTCATACAATAATAATTATTAGTCCAAAATGTATCTCAATTCACACTTTTTGAAGACTTATCATATGTTGCATTACAGAGGGTGCAAAGGATGCTTATAGCTGGTAAAATATGATTAGCTTTATTAGTATATCAGGCTAAACTACCCATAAGTTAATCAATATATTTATGCTAATTGCTAATTTTCATGTCTTGCAACAAAGGTGCAAATTGTGGCATCATCTGACCTTCAAGGCACACATAATACCAGTGATGCTTTTTTTTTTCTTACTAAGTTGTGCAACTGCTAAAATTAATTGTACCCCAGGGCTATTATATTATTCATGAATTGTCACCCAAATGAATGACAATGTTTGAGAGGGAGTGGAAGAATAGGGATTTAGATGTGTTCTCAGTGAATGCTGCCAGCTACATGACAACTGACATAATACCCAATTACAAGATCACTAATTAAAGCTATCAAACCAAGCCTGTGCAATTTTTGCCCATCACTAGGATTTTCAACTTTAGCTTCTGAATTTGCCTTCAACAATTAGAAGAAAATCCTTTTCTAAGTGGTTTTTCCCAATACTCTGAAACTAGGATTTATCATTTGATGAGTCAGAAAATATTGTAATTTTGCTATGCCCAATTCTAACATGTAATGACATAGCAACAATATGCTTTGATTTTATTTTTCCTGTTTCAGAACTCAAAAAGAGCTAAGAAAGTCAGATACATGTTTCCTCTTTTAAGACTGAAGCAATGAAAGTGAAATCTCTAAAGTCTGATTTCATGAGGAATGCAAGGACATATTATGGAGGAAAGAGCCTTACCAGTATACTATTTATTATCTTCTTTATTGGAAAAAAATTAGTTAAAAGTATAGCTTTGTATCTATTTTGTTCAGAAACAAGATGAACATGATGGCTCAAGTTTTTCCGTATGCAAAGTAGAGTCAACTTTTATTCCACAAGATAATATTCAGTGAATATCTTAATCATTTAGATGAAAATTTTAGAAATGTGTATAAAAATATATATACATATACAGCATCATATATATTTACTTTAGTACATATATATACATTTTATTGTGTGTATATGTATATATTTGTGTGTGTGTGTGTGTGTGTGTGTGTGTGTGTGTGTGTAAGGTTTTCACCAAAGAGACCTACAAATTTGTTGAATCTTATCTTTGGTTAAAAAAAAAATAGATAAATTTAACAGAGATTCACTGAGCAAAAAACAATTTGAAAATGGGGCAGCCCACGGAACCAGAATAGGCTCAAAGTGACTCCAGGGTTGCCACATGATTGGATGACATTTACAGACGGAAAAAGGAAAGTAACATACACAAAGTGGGAGCAATGTACAGAAACATCTGGATTGGCTACATCTAGGTGTTTGCCTTAGTTGAGCCTGGTTTATACAGTTGGCTGCCTGTAGTTGACTGAAGTTCAGCTGCTGTGATTGGCTGAGGCTCAGCTACTTGTGACAAGAGTAGGTTGCAATCTGTTTACACATCAAGTTGGGTTACAGTTTATTGTGTATGGAAAAACCTTTTGGCCAAGCGTAATTTAACAATTTCCCCTTTTGTCAACTTCTTAATTGAAAAAGATTAAAGAAAACCTTAGGCATTGATGTCACCATTGTAAATGGACTTATTTAGTCTCAAATCGCTTTGGAGAATGGCAGAACAATGGGTTTCGTAGGTGGGAACAAGGAAACCGAACAGCAGGAAAAAACGCTGGAGAGCATCAGGTCTCTTCAGATTTCTTTTTTGTAAGAGAGCAGAGGAGGCTTCCTTACTATCCTAAAATCTGTTTAAGAGAGGAAAACAAAAATGGGCCTGTTTTGACATTTATTTCCTTAAAGTTTTATTTTATTATGTGGCACTTAACGTGAGTGACTTCATTTTCATTTGGTCTAGTCTGTTGGGGCCTAGTGCAGCAGCTCAGTCCAAAATAATGACCTCCAATAATTTTGTTTAAAAATTTCTCCCTTTTCATCAGGATCTCATCTAGGTGAGAGTGATCAAAACTTAGGGCATTAGCACTAGTCTCAGTTACCATCATTTAAGCTTGCCAGTCTCACTGTGTCATTCATAGGTTATGGTGTCCTGATGAATGCACATTTCTTTAACTTTTTGTCTTCCAATCAAAGAATGTCTATTTAACATTCTACAGATGGCTGCGTGCAAACATTTAAAACTTTTGAGAGAATACAGTGCACCAGAGAGACTATTATTATAACTATCAGAAGGACAATACCAAATATGCTGCTTAGCCAGGCTCCCCATAAACCAAACCAACTAAAATTAAATAGATGAAAGAATGTGCCAGATGAAAAGTCTACCCATTTTAACCAAGCAGCCTGTTTGTTAATCCCTTGCAACCAAGTCTCTAATACCTGATGTATTCCTCCATGTGTAACAAGAAGTCTGAGCAATTGCAGATTCTTTCCTGTTCAGCTAACAGGTAATTTAGAGCAATTCTATTATTTAGTACAACTTTAACAAGAGAATGTAAAGAAGTCTGCTCTGCAATTATAGCCTTTGCAGTAGAATCTGTTATAGAACCTAT